>NW_025870782.1:0-1899 GCF_002878395.1 Capsicum annuum
ACATAACAAGAAACTCAAAATGGCCATAACAAGTTTGGAAAGTGGTTTTTGGGATGTCACACTTCCTGACTTTGAGTTGATGATAGCCGGAATGAAGGTCTATATTTGAGAAATAACTTGCACCTTGCAATTGGTCAAACAAATCATTTATTCTCGAAAGGGGGTACTTATTTTTGATGGTGACTTTATTCAGTTGGCGATAATTAATGCACATACGTAATGAGCCATCTTTCTTTCTGACAAACAACACAGGAGCACCCCAAGGAGAAACACTAGACCTTATGAAACCCTTATCTAGTAGATCTTTGAGTTGCTCTTTCAACTCCTTAAGTTCTGCAGGGGCCATACGGTAAGGAGGAATAGAAATGGGTTGAGTATCGAGAAGAAGATCAATCTCAAACTCTATCTCTCTATTAGGAGGTATCCTTGGGAGATCATCCAAGAAGACATTAGAAAACACATTTTCATTTAATAGGTCAGCGGGTTGAGGTTGCTGACCATCATTATTTCTTCTCGCTCGATGTGGAGGTATATTTCTGAAAGAGGAGAGCATAATCAATAGCAGAAAAAGACACTTTAAGCACGATAGACTTCTGAAAGAAAGAATCACACTTTTTCCTAAAATGTCTTGTAGAATCTTTCTTATATATGTGGCGCGCTACACACCAATGATCAAGACTCTACTTAACGCGGCTTTTTAGACTCCCTAGGACATCTTAAAACCTTATGCTCTGATACCAAGTTTGTAACACCCCGAAAAATGGGTCCCGGAGTGTCACACGGTGCTTGAGGCTAGAGTAGCCCCTAGCTAACCCTTTGAGCCATTTTTCTTTAGTTCAACAAAAATCAATGGGGTTTCCATAAATAACCCTCAAATATCAACAGAGTAATCACCATCCAAGAATAAAAGAATTTTAGAAAGATGACAAAATACGACTTATTAGTCAACTCCCAACATCTATACTAGTCTGACAAACCTCTAAGAAAATTAATAAAACTAGCAAGCCATTGAGACATGCCCCAACTGACTCATACTCAGTTATCAAATGTAAACAATTCTGTGAAACCAACATCAGAAATCACTTCCTCAGAACATGAGGACTCACCACGACATAGGATGTAGAACAGCGTGCCCGAAGAATCAATATCGAACCTTGAATTGAGCGCCTGAACCTACATTCTGAGAAAATACAGCCCACATCTGAAGATGTGGGTCAGTACCATGGAAAAGAATCGAGTATATGGGGGTGTATGCAGTTTTATAAACATCATCATCATAAATATTTATAAAAAATATGCAGGATGTATGAAAGACTCACATAGCTCGAAGAAAATCATCATAATCATGAGAGGATGAAATAAGTACAATAACATATGTGAGTCATCATATAATTTGTCAATCACTTTCAGTTCATCAAGAATATCAATTCTCATAATGTAAATATCATTTAAATCTTTCAAAAGAATAACTTTCACAATTCCACTTTCAAATTACTTCACCATTCACCATAGACACAAGGAAACACACACACACTGGGAGATCCTATAATCGACATAAACCATGTGACTTACATGGAGTCTAACGTACAACACATGTTGGGGAGAGCCATCCTATCCTTGCCATCAGAGTTAGAATATGATATCAAATCCACAAAAACTAGTGATCACTATATAAATTAGCCTCAGACTCACTCCTATGGGGGAACGTAGTTCTAGGAAAGTAAGGTCGCTTTATACCTCCCACTCGGTGCTAAAGATTTCTCCCGGACTTAGCTCAGATCATTTTAAAGACAATCCACAACAAAACAATTTCAGTAACATATAAATATACATCAAGAGCCATCATGCTTCCCATCTATCAAAATCAACCACGTTGTGGATTTCTTTCACACTCGAGTT
>NW_025870783.1:0-1405 GCF_002878395.1 Capsicum annuum
CGAACTCATTATGGCCATTTTGAGTTTCTTTTTATGTCTTTTGGGTTAACTAATGCCCCAGCAGTTTTCATGGACCTCATGAATCGAGTGTTTAGACCATATCTGGATATGTTTGTCATAGTGTTCATGGATGATATACTGTTGTACTCCCGTAGTAAGGATGAACATTCTGATCATCTCCGAACTTTCTCGGAAACCCTTATAGTTCACAAGTTGTTTGCCAAGTTCAGTAAGTGTGAGTTTTGGATAAGATCAATTGCTTTTGTAGGTCATATCATTTCTTTAGAGGGTATTAGAGTTGATCCCCAAAAGACCGAAACTATTGAAAATTGGCCTAGACCTATATCTCCGACTGATATCTGAAGTTTCTTGGGTTTAGCTAGCTATTACCGCCGTTTTGTTGAGGGTTTCTCCTCTATAGCATCTCCTATGCCTCAGTTGACCTAAAAGAAAGTGAAGTTCTTGTGGTTCAAATCTGGTGAGAAGAGTTTTCAGGAGTTGAAAACTCGACTCACTTCAGCCCCTGTTTTGACTTTGCCTGATGGTGTTGATGGTTTTGTGTTGTACTATGATGCTTTGAGAGTTGGGTTGGGTTGCATATTGATGCAGAAGGATAAGTTGATAGCTTATGCTTCTAGATAGTTGAAACCCCATGAGAAAAATTACCCCACCCATGACCTTGAGTTTGCTACTGTTGTGTTTTCTTTGAAAATCTGGAGACACTATTTGTATGGTGTCCATGTTGATGTTTTCACAGATCATAAGAGTCTACAGTATGTGTTTACCTAGAGAGAATTGAATTTTAGGCAGAGACGATGGTTAGAATTATTAAAGGACTATGATATGAGTGTGTTGTACCATCCGGGCCAGGCTAATATTGTGGTGGATGCCCTAAGTAGAGTGTCCATGGGTAGTGTTTTTCATGTGGTAGAAGGTAAGAAAAATTTGGCTCGTGATTTACATCGTTTATCTAGATTGGGGGTTAGGTTATTTGACTCTGCTGAAGGTAGTATAGGGGTTCAGAGTAGTTCTGAATCCTCCTTGGTTTAGGAAGTGAAGGAAAAGCAATACTTAGATGGTAATTTGGTCAGACTAAAGGAGTTAGTCAAGGACAAAAAATTAGAGATTTTCTCCCAAGGGGAGATGGTGTGTTGAGATTGCAGGGTAGATTCTGTGTTCTGAATATTGATGATCAGAGACAGAGGATTATGGCTGAAGCGCACGGGGCGCGATATTCTATTTATCCTGGTGCCATCAAGATGTATTGAGACTTGTGGGAAATCTATAGGTGGAGTGGCATAAAGAAAATATAGCAGGGTTTGTAGCTAAGTGTGCAATATGCCAACAGGTTAAGTTTGAACACCAAAGACCTGGTGGTATGATGCAAGAGTTTAGTATTCCCACC
>NW_025870784.1:0-1414 GCF_002878395.1 Capsicum annuum
ACCAAGATGTACCATGACTTGCGGGAAATCTAATAGTGGAATAGTATAAAGAAGGATAAAGCTGGGTATTTAGTAGAGTGTACAATGTGCCAATAGGTTAAGGTAGAACACTAAAGACCTAGTGGTGTGATGCAAGAGTTTGATATACCCACTTGGAAGTGGGAGGTGGTGAATATGGACTTTATGATCGAGTTACCTCTTTTGCGTTGTCATCATGATTCTATTTGGGTTGTTGTAGTCAGGCTGACTAAGTCCACGAACTTCTTAACCATGCATACATCTTATACAATTGAGGATTATGCTAGATTGTATATCTGGGAGTTAGTCAGGATGTATGGAGTTCCCTCATCTATCATTTTGGATAGGGTCACTTAATTTACTTCTCAGTTTTAGAGGGTGTTTCAGCAGGGTCTTGGAACCCAAGTTCTTTTGAGTTATGAATAGATGGTCAGGCTGAGAGGACCATTCAGACCCTGGAAGACATGTTGAGGGCGTGTGCTCTTGATTTCAAAGGTTGTTGGGATGAGCATTTTCCATTGATAGAATTTTCCTATAACAATTTTTACCATGCTAGCATCGGGATGGCACTATTTGAGGGCTTGTATGGTAGGAGATGTAGGTCACCCATAGGTTGGTTTGAAGTGGGTGAAGTTGCCGTGATTGGTCCTAATACAGTGTTTGAACCTATGAAGAAAGTTAAGTTGATTAGAGAAAGGTTGAAGACAGGTCAGAGTCATCAAAAGTCATATGCCGGTGTGAGGAGAAGAGATCTTGAGTTTGAAGTAGGTGATTAGGTGTACTTGAAGACTTCACCCATGAAAGGGGTGAAGAGGTTTGGTAAAAAGGGAAAAGCTTATTCCCCGTTAGGTTGGCCCGTATAGAGTTTTGAGTCGTGTTGGGAAAGTAGCCTATGAGGTTGAGTTGCCTGCAGAGTTTTCAGCTGTTCACCCTATTTTTCATGTCTCCATGCTTAAAATGCATATTGGTTATTCTGTTGTTGTAGATTCCTCATAAAGTGCTGATATTTAGAACAGTCTTTCATTTGATGAGATTCCTATTGAGATCATAGATTTTCAGATCCGTAAACTGAGGAACAAAGAAGTTCCCTTAGTCAAAGTTTTGTAGCAGAACCAATCAGTTGAGGGCGCTACTTGGGAGGCAGAAACAGACATGCGAGTCAAGTACCCACAACTCTTTTTTGCGAGTTCAGATCAATCTGAAGGTATTATTCGACCTTAATTCAACCCTTCTAATCTAATGTTCAGCTATATGTAGCTATTCTTGCATGAGTTCTTGCAATTTCTGAGGCATTTGAGAGTTTAGGGAGATTTTGAACCTGTTTTAGCAACTTGCTTCAGCTATGTGTATATTTTTCTATTCCTAGTCTAACTAGCAACATTTGAGGATGAATGTT
>NW_025870785.1:0-2275 GCF_002878395.1 Capsicum annuum
TGCCTGTAACGGTACCTTCTGGACTTGCACCAAAAAGACGGTTAATGTCATTTCAGGAAATCCTAAAGAGGTCCTGTCTGACATTATAGAACACATCCAAGATGATGAGGCTAGAAATAAATATCTTCTAGAGCTCAAACGGTTAATGCTTTCTCACGAGGAAAAGCCCCCCAAACCCATTATTCAGCCTTTTAGTATGAAACAGGTTATGTCTAGATTCGACAAACCCGCGGAACCTTCTATTACTGATCTTAAAGAAGAAATCTCCACATTAAAGGGTGAGATCAAGAATCTCAAAATCCTTCTTGACCAAGTAGAACTTAACGTTCTTACAGATCAAGTCCTAAAAAGTATTTCTCCCCCAGAAAAGGTTTCTCCGCCAGAGTCACCTAAGACCTTTCCAATCATCCCAAATGACCATCTCCGAGAACAAGAGCCTAGTTCCTTTCCTGGCTCAGATTCTCCCTCCACGTCTGGCAAAGCTATTACGGCCATAAAGGCTTATAGCGAACACATAGCCGTAAAAATTGTCATAAATAAAGACTTTGTTCTTAACATAGTCGCACTCTTCGATACAGGGGCGGATAGTAACTCTATCGTTAAAGGTCTAGTACCTACAAAGTACCTTCGAAAGAGTACCTCTCGACTTTACTCAGCGACGGGACAAAAAATGGAAATCCATTATCAGCTCCCTAAAGCTCATGTCTGCAACAATGGCATCTGCCTTGTTAATGACTTTGTCATTACCGAAGATATCACAGAAGATATCATTTTAGGGATACCTTTCGTCAACCAAATTCGACCTTACTGGAGTGACTACGATGGAATTCGTACTACTCTTTTAAACCAGACCTTATTTTTCCCTTTATTACGGCCCCTCTCGCAAGAAGAAGGAACCCTTATTAAAGAACGAATGGTTTTTAAAATTAACTGACTTTCTTCCCATATCAATTTCCTTAAACAAGATATTCATCTCAAGAAAATTGAGCAGTTCTTAAAAACCCCGGAGATGATTACTAAAATATCCAATCTTCACAAAAATTTTGAAAATGAAATTTGTTCCGAATTCCCTAATGCTTTTTGGGAACGGAAAAAACACTTGGTAGAACTTCCTTACATTTCTGGGTTTGATGAACAAACTATTCCTACTAAGGCCAGACCTATTCAAATGAACCAAGAAATGATGGAAATCTGCAAAAAAGAAATTGACCATCTTCTAAAGAATGGTATTATTAGAAACTCTAATTCTCCCTGGAGTTGTTCTGCCTTTTATGTCAACAACAGTGCTGAAAAGGAGCGCGGAACCCCTAGACTTGTAATAAATTACAAGCCTTTGAACACGGTCTTAAAATGGATCAGACATCCTATTCCTAATAAAAGGGATCTTTTAAAAAGGACTTTCAAAGCTAATCTTTACAGTAAATTTGATATGAAGTCCGGATTTTGGCAAATTCAAATTGCTGAGAAAGATAAATATAAGACGGCTTTTAACGTTCCATTTGGACATTATGAGTGGAACGTCTTACCTTTTGGTCTAAAAAATGCTCCCTCGGAGTTTCAAAACATTATGAACAATATTTTCAATCCTTATACTTATATGTCGATTGTTTATATTGATGACGTGCTTATTTTCTCGGAGAACATTGATTCCCATTTTAAACATTTAAACACTTTCTTCAAAATTGTTAAATTTAATAGTTTGGTTGTTAGTGCCAAAAAAATGAAGCTCTTCCAGACATCTATAAGATTCTTAGGACATGAACTTTATCAAGGTAGCTATAAACCTATTTGTAGAGCCATTGAGTTCTCCTCCAAATTCCCTAATGAAATTACTGATAAGACTCAACTCCAAAGGTTTCTAGGAAGTCTCAATTATGTTGCAGATTTTACTCCTAATATTAGACAGGTCTGTGAACCTCTTTACAAAAGACTCAAGAAAACCCCAGTTCCTTGGAGTCCTGATCAAACCAATGCTGTTATCAAAATCAAAAGCTTGGTCCAAAACCTTCCTTGCTTAGGAATTCCTAACTCGGAAGCCTTCATGATAGTTGAAACTGATGCTTCAGATATAGCATATGGGGGTATATTGAAGCAAAAGGTCAATGAAAGTTCTCTTGAATAGTTAGTCAGGTTCACCTCCGGAATATGGAATTCCGCACAAAAGAATTACAGCACTATCAAAAAAGAAATTTTATCTATAGTGCTATGTATCACAAAATTTCAAGACAATCTTATTAATAAGGAATTTTTACTAAGAGTAGACTGTAAATCTGCT
>NW_025870786.1:0-1720 GCF_002878395.1 Capsicum annuum
AAATCTGTGGAAAATAACTCTTTTCTGAATATGATAGATACAAAACTAAATTTACAAGATTACAACTCTGCTTTTACAACTAAAACTGAAATGGAATACATTAACTTCTACTGATTGTCTGCGAAGCCTCTACTAGTACTGACTGTAGGTAGCCAAGTTATGACTCCCGACTAACCAACTCAATACGACTGAATAAAGAAAGTACTACACTTCTCAAACTATATAACTAACTCAAGCCCTTGAATCAAAAGGATTCATCACCTGCTGACTGAATGTCGCGAACTGACTGGATCTAAAGATATACACTATACCTTGTACCTACATTCCAAGAAAATATAGCCTATATACGAATATGTGGGTCAGTACCATGGAAATGTACCTAGCAATGGGGGTGCAATGCATATATAAAATAATGTCTTAATATCATCACAGTTTATAAAATTATGCATGCTGATATAAATAACTCACTTAGCTCAAATTAAAATCACATAATCATAAGAGATTAAAATATATCGGGTGAAACATGGGAGTCATCATAATAAATCTCAATTTACTTCCATCTCGATTCCAAATCATCAAAGCAATCAAATCTCATAACAATTCTCTTTGGAATATATGTTCATTAAATCTTTCGAAAACAATGACTTTCTCAAACTCAATCTTTCAAACAAATATGTTTTCATCTCAGCTAGAAGAATAAGACTTTTCATATTAGATAGGAGAATACACATACACACATGGAAGATCTCATAACCAACATAAACCATGTGAGCCACATGGAGTCCAACGTACAACGCACGTTGGGGAGAGCCATCCTATCCTTTCCATAGGAGTAGGACTATAAGTATCAAATCCAAAAACTAGTGATCACTATATATAATCAG
The DNA here is from genome assembly GCF_002878395.1 of Capsicum annuum. Lineage (NCBI taxonomy): Eukaryota > Viridiplantae > Streptophyta > Magnoliopsida > Solanales > Solanaceae > Capsicum > Capsicum annuum. The sequence continues at coordinate 885 of NW_025870786.1, forward strand.
CCTTAATTCCAGCTTCTACAGGGGGCACGTAGTTTTAGGGAAGTACCAACACAGATATACCTCCCACTCGGTGCTAAAGACTACTCCCACACTTAGCTCAGATATTTTCAAAGAAAATCCACCAAAAAATAATTCAGCAATTCACAACGGGAGCCATCATGCTACCCTTTTTTCATAATAAATCAAAATGTGGATTTCTTTTCTCATTCGAGTTCAAAAATAACTCTTTCAAGACCAAAAGGTCAAATCATTCAAATCTCAAGGTGTGCATAACACATTACTTTCAGAAAAATCATAATTCTCAAATAGGGTTCAAAACCCATATATCAATACTTGAGCTAAATATTTCAAGATTCACACTTTATGTAGCAAAAATGTATAATTCATATGAAAATATGGAGATTCAACTTCAAACATGATATTAACATCAAAACTCAAGGAATTTATCTTCAAGACATCATAAAAATATAATAGTCTTTTGAACAAGAACGTAGGATAATAGTTTCTATCTCAAATTCATATCAAAGCATGTAAAATCATATATCTTTGTAAAATAATATAAATTTTGGGCACAAGAACGAAAGGATGTTCTTGTTGAAAAATCCCACATGCCTTAAACTTGAAACTTTGAATGAACTCTTGACCTTGGGACTCTATCCGTGAAAATAATAAGTGTTTCTTGTAGCCCTCGGAATGGGGATTCCGAATCTCAAAGAATTATTGAAAACTCATGGTTGAATCTTGAGATATTTGAATTTTTAGGTTGAAACCCTAATGAATATTCTTGGTGATTTTGAGAGAAAGTAAACTTATTTTGGTGTTATGGGAGTTTAATC
>NW_025870787.1:0-991 GCF_002878395.1 Capsicum annuum
TAATTTCTTGTACAGAAGAATCATTGATCAAATATTGCACATAAATATATCATAACACTCCTCTTTGAATGTCTAACAATACGCATATAGACTGTCTCATTAAAAACTATATAGACTGCCTCATTAAAAACCTTACAAGGAAAACTCAGTGGGACAAAACTTCGTAAGGGAAAAAGAGTACAGCGCGTATTAAATCCCCCTAATGAGAACATCCTTGAACCTTTTCATCCGAATCTTGTGCACCATCTTCTTAAAAGTTGTAATTGGAGAAGACTTGGTGAATAAATCAGCCACATTTTCACTTGAACGAATCTGTTACACGTTGATATCACCATTCTTTTGTAGCTCATGTATGTAGAAAAGCTTTGATGAAGTGTGCTTCGTTCTATCTCCTTTTATGAATCCTCCATTAAGATATGCTATGCATGATGTATTATCTCCGTATAAAATTGTGGGTAGATTATTGTCATATTTTACACCATATTTTTCTCGAATGAGATGTATCATAGACCTCAACCATATACATTCTCGGGTTGCTTTATGAATAGCTATTATCTCAACATGACTCGATGAAGTGGCTACGATAGACTGCTTTGTATATCTCCAAGATATTGCAATACCACCACGTATGAACACATAGCCTATTTGAGACCGAGATTTATGTAGATTAGACAAGTATCCAAAATCAGCATGACTAATAAGATCAGGACTGCAAACTTGCTAACAAATTAACTAAAAAAAAGGCTATATCAGGTCTTGTAGTATTTGCAAGATACATTAGTGCATCAATTGCACTAAGATATGGTATTTCATTGAGGTCGGAATGGATCCTTATTCAATTTTTGCATGTTTCTCATTTAAGCAAATATTCTATTACTTTTGAAAACTCTCCATGAGTTTCAATGATACTCAAATCATCAAATTATATCTTATGAAGATAATAAAAAGTTTCTGGAAAACTTTTTATTATCTTCATAAGATATAATTTGAT
>NW_025870787.1:1091-3502 GCF_002878395.1 Capsicum annuum
ATGTAGTATTTGCAAGATACATTAGTGCATCAATTGCACTAAGATATGGTATTTCATTGAGGTCGGAATGGATCCTTATTCAATTTTTGCATGTTTCTCATTTAAGCAAATATTCTATTACTTTTGAAAACTCTCCATGAGTTTCAATGATACTCAAATCATCAAATTATATCTTATGAAGATAATAAAAAGTTTTCCAGAAACTTCATATGCTTCAGGCATTTTGAATCCTTTAAGCATTTTCATATGGATGTTTGTCAAGTAACAATATTGTAACACCCCGATTCGCTGAATCGGAATGCTACACGGTGCTCATGACCCCGAGGGACCACAAGCTAATCCATGACTGATATCTGTACTTGTATACTGCAAATTATAATATAATAATGCGGAATACATAGAACTATAAGACCATAAGGTTCAACTGAATACAATCATGCGGATGAAAATACCCAAAACAACTCAATCTGAACGTAAATCTGAACATAAATCTGAAAGCCTCTAAACTATCTGAATAAGGAGTTGAAGGAACATGTCTCCAACTAACTCCATAAAACTGAACTGAAGAAATAAATAAATAAATCAAATCATACTGTCCTCAAAACTGAACTGAAGAAATAAATAAATAAATCAAATTATACTGTCCTCGAATCAATGAGGACTCACTGTGTCTCTGCGAATGGAATGCTACCGCTACTGCTAGGCTGGAGCTCGTGTCTCATAACCTATGGTGTAACATGAAAAGAAAGCACCATAGCGTAAATGCGTCAGTACAACTGGACTACTGAGTATACAAAGAAGGTAGGCTGAACACAAAGAGATTCATGCATGAACAACACTGACTGACTAATATGAACGTGGGAGTGCAAACACACATATATAGAAACTGGGACCGTGAATATGTGATAGCATGACCTGTAAGCTAATACATGGTTTACTGATAACTGTCATGACTGATACTGAAACTGATAACATGGACGACTGTATCTGACAGTCCTATATATACTAAAATCTGAAGAACGCCCTGAGTTCTTTTACTGAGACTGATACTGAAACTTTGGGAAGTAGTGTTTAACCGACATGCCCCATGTATGTCGTTATGGCTAAGCTGGGGTCCAATCTCTGCCCCGACTAGAGGGGTGTCAATACCGTGCCACGGGTAAGGACAGCCTGTGAGTGATCCTTATCTGGCGGGTACTCAATGAGAACGGTGGAAACCCTAAACTGATGGGTTAAGCCACCTCATTAACCCTAATCTGACGGATTAGGATGTCTCAACCTACGCTGGCTACGTAGTTCTGGAATACAAGGATGACTATTAAGAATCACACCCTGAACTGGCGGGTGAGTTCCCATCCTTGTCTGGAGAGACTGGACATGAATAACTAACTGTGCATGACTTAATCTTACTGAATTCCATTGATGGGCAGAATGTTACTGATATCTGACAACTGACTAAGATCATGAGGTTTTCCTGAGTCACATGACTGACTGAAGTTTATGGAATCATAGCTTGAGTTCGGATATCGTGAAACATGACATGGATCTAAGCACACAACTATAGTTTTTGGGTACAAGTGCCCCCAGGACTCGATGGAAGGAAACTGACACACATGACTGACTTGATCATAAGAGTAGAGTTCATAATATATAATATCATAAGTAGGGATCTCATACTATGCATGGTTATCGACAATGTATTGCATGGAAAGGATTTCAAATCACATAGAAGTACTTGCACAATCTTAATATCATGTTCATTACATAATCATATTGGCAACACATACCAATAGCATGGAAGTTCATGTGGATTGCATGGTTATCATACATCTTGTTCATAAGTAGGATTTGCAAGTAAGCATAGCATAATCTCATAAGAATAGTTTATGAGTATTCCAACAACATTTACAAGGCACATTAACAACATAGAATTCATTGGAACGTAAGGGCATATCATGAATCCTTCACTTAGTCACAATTTAGCTATATTGCATGATTTTTAGATTCTTAGGCATTATATCAAACACCTTACAAGCACATCTTAAGCATAGGTGAAATCATCAAATTCATACATCATGAACAACCCAATTTACATGTTTCCAACTCATATGATATCATGACATTCAAAATAAACATATAAAGATCCATCTTGAGAATCACCCAATATCAACAACATGATAATCAACACCCAACAATATAGAAATCATACTTTATAATGAAAAAGAGGGTTTTTAAACTTTATGGATGAAAGGGATCCATAAATCAACTCACGCATACCTTAGAAGAAAGATTCTTGATGATTGCCGGAGGAATTTCCTTGAAATTGGATCTTCAAGCTTAGTTACGCAACCCTAGTTGTTTTTCTCCTTTAGTGCTCTTGGATGATGAGCTTTGAGATGAAAATAGGGTTG
>NW_025870788.1:0-1899 GCF_002878395.1 Capsicum annuum
TTTATTTTTTTTAGAGAAATTAAAATATATAAATAAACATAATTTATATATTTTACAACCATTTTGAACGGTAAACTGTTCAAAAATTTTAATTATGAATATATTATACGTTAATTAAACATAATATATGTGTATGAGAATATATTATGTTATATATAATTAAACATAATTAATATAATTTAACATAATATATTATAATTAAATATATTAACATAATATATATATATAATTAACATAGTTAACGTATATATATTTATAATACGTTATATATTACATAATATATTATATTCATAATTAATAAATATATATATATATATATATATATATATATATATATTAATATATTAACATAGTATATATATAATTAAACATAATTAACGTATATATATTCATAATATTATACGTTATATATTACGTAATATATTATATTCATAATTAATGAATATATTATACGTTAATTAAACATAATTTATTATATATATATAATACAACCAAACGTACAGTATTATGAATATATATACGTTAATTATATTTAATTATATATATATTATGTTAGTATATTTAATTATAATATATTATGTTAATTATGTTTAATTATATATAATTTAATTATATATAACAATCCAAAGAGGGTATTTTTGTCCTTGTATAATTTTATATTAAAGAAAAATAATTTTGGGATAACAGAAAAATAATTCTGGGATTGTTATCCCACCATTTGGGTGGATAACTTATTCCGGGACTAGTTATTGGTCCCGGGATAAGTTACCCAAATATTTACAACCAAACGACGGATAAAAAGTTTTATTCCGGATTATTATTTTATTCCGGAATTATTTGCAAACCAAACGGCACCTAATAGTATTAAATATATGACGGGTACTACTTTCCATGCTTCAATCATATACTCTGCTCATTCACTAAGCAAGGATATTTTATTCAGAATTAGAATTATAGCAAATTCAGCATATCTTATTCTGAATCACTAAGCTTACAGAGAAAAGATGGGGAATTTACTCACATAAAGCAGCTTTACATTTGGTCAACCCAACTCCTAATTAAGAGAGAAAAGAATTAATTAATCAGCCCTTGCGTAGAATGTCATGACTTCTCAATTCAATTTCAAAAACTGGGCAATTTTTTAAGTGGATATAGCACCAAAGTCAGAATCAATCTTGAAGAAAAATGCTAACAATATAATTTTTTGTTGATGTCATTGGCAGCTAGTTTTATAATTGTGCGTCTTATACCATATAGTGGTTCTCCAATACCAAAAAAATCTCTTGATCCTGAACATTTTCCAGAATGAAGAGTTCCCTAACAAGTTTTAATTCCCACCCTTATCTGGCAATCCATGCAGTGCTTCTTGTGTTTCTATTCTCACTTTCTCTGAAATATGCGGCAGCAGCTGCTTTTCACGGCAATGAAACTTACAAGCTTGCCTTACTTGGATTCAAGTCCCAAATAACTGAGGATCCATTAAGAGTTTTCGCCTCTTGGAACAAATCTGTGCATTTCTGTCGGTGGACTGGAGTAAAATGCGGCCCAAGACAGGAAAGAGTCATCAGTTTGAATTTAATAGGGCTGAGTGTGGCAGGTATAATCTCAGGCCGTCTCGGAAATCTTTCTTTGCTAAGTTCTCTTGACCTAGCAGAAAATTCCTTTCACGATGAAATTCCTCCACACCTCAGCAGGCTGACAAGGCTCCAATACCTGAATTTGAGTTTTAACTATCTAAAAGGGGAAATTCCAGTTAATCTATCACACTGGGTTAACCTCGAGAGCCTTGTCCTGGACCACAACAGTCTCGTGGGACACATTCCTTACCAAGTTGGATCTTTAACGAAGTTAATGAAATTGTATCTCAAAAATAACAACCTGACAGGAATCTTTCCAGGT
>NW_025870789.1:0-1253 GCF_002878395.1 Capsicum annuum
TGTCTTTGTATTTTGATCATTAAGATTCACATGACCAGTACTATTTTTTGACAGAAAACAATGAGTTGGTTATGATTATATGTAAAAGGCATTTTCTTTGACTTTGTTAAATAGGTAAAGGGTCAAATTTACCCAATACTTTAAAAAATGGCAAAATATATTTTTCGTCATACTTTGACGTCAAATTTATTTTTATTATCATACTTTGGAGCTAAAACTTATCCTTCTACTTTGTAAATTGACTAAATATATTCTTCGTCATACTCTGGGGCCAAATTTACTCTCAATGTCATACTTTGGGGTCAAATTTACCGTCGTTGTTAAGAAATTTTCATATGTATCCTTTCTTTAATAAAAAATCTCTAATCAACATCAATGTCCCATTTTTCAAAAATAAAATACACCTTAATCGAACCTAGGGATGGACATATTTTGATTTAAACCGAAAAAACCGAAAAATCAAATCGAAATCTAATTTTGTTTCGATTTTTTGATTTTTCGGATCGGATTCAATTTGTAATTTTAAAATTTTGATTTTTCGGTTCGGTTTTCTATTTAACAAAAAAAAATCGGTTAGACCAAAAAATTAAAATTTTATAATATATATATACATATATATATATATATATATAAATATAATATTTTGTAATTCACATTCACAATTAACATTTAACAACAAATTCACATACGCCGCGGGCTGTTTATGGATTGTTTTAGTGACTCAAATATTTTATGGACTATTTTGGTGACTTTGGATTATTTTATGGACTATTTATGCAGAAAGTATGTTGTTTTATGGACTATTTTTATGAGTTTTGTGTTGTTTTGTAGACTATTTATGCAAGGTTATATTATATGTAATGATTAATGACGTTATGTATTATGTTAAGCTTATGATTATTTTATTTCGTTTCATCCATGTTGAGTTATTTATAGTTATTTATATTTGGAAATGAAAAACAGGTTTGAAAAAAATATTTTTTCTAAAAAATCCATCAATTTTAAATGTTCAGTTATGAAAAAGAGAGGCTAACTACTTTAATATTTCAAACCGAAATAAATGAACCGGTTGTAAAAATCGAACCAAACCGATTTTATTTCGGTTTTGTTACGGATGTCATTTTTGTCAATCCGAAAACTGATAAACCGAACCGATATTAAACAATCAGACCGAACCGACTGAACGCCCACACCTAATCGAACCGCCCGCCCCGACTCAAGCCACAATAAAGGCACAAACAAATATACCCCCT
>NW_025870789.1:1353-2179 GCF_002878395.1 Capsicum annuum
TATTTCGTTTCATCCATGTTGAGTTATTTATAGTTATTTATATTTGGAAATGAAAAACAGGTTTGAAAAAAATATTTTTTCTAAAAAATCCATCAATTTTAAATGTTCAGTTATGAAAAAGAGAGGCTAACTACTTTAATATTTCAAACCGAAATAAATGAACCGGATTTGTAAAAATCGAACCAAACCGATTTTATTTCGGTTTTGTTACGGATGTCATTTTTGTCAATCCGAAAACTGATAAACCGAACCGATATTAAACAATCAGACCGAACCGACTGAACGCCCACACCTAATCGAACCGCCCGCCCCGACTCAAGCCACAATAAAGGCACAAACAAATATACCCCCTTCTATTTTGTTGGTCAAATTTTCTTAATGAGATTAAACAACTGGATATTTCTCAGTGCATAACTCATGAAAAATTGATTTGCGTTAGTGCAAACACAAAGAAATACACTCCTTCCTCAGTTTTTGGATCTGCATCAGTGCAGAGTTCATAAAAAATGGTACTTAACGGTCAAATGCAATAGATTAGGTCCATTAAATATTTCTCTGGATGATTGAGTTAAGAGATTTTCCTGTGTATTATTTGTGACATCTCTTCATTCATATGTCTTTATATACAATTTAGATCAACGCAAATTTTTCATCATGTCATTTACTTAAAAAATTCACTGATTCTAAAATTTAGATACACATAAAATTGCATAACAAATTTTGAAATTTGAACATAACTGAACAAGCACAGAGTTTGTAACAAGCATTTTCTCTAATTCCATTTTTGTACGTTATCTCATTCTGTTTTACTTTTTGTTCATTTGCA
>NW_025870790.1:0-517 GCF_002878395.1 Capsicum annuum
GCCGCACATAACAAACATGTAATACTGAAAATAATAATATAATATAAGGTATCAATGAAGTGGTTCAACCACGGTCGCTTGGTAGAGTGTATCAACTATTTGGCACTAAGAAATGTATGAACCACACAAGAAGCACGCAAAATAATCAAACAAAACAAAACACCCCGAATGTAAAGTCCAGTCCAATTATTACAACCCGAAATAAAGAGGGACTGAAAGTAAACCTACGCTAATCCTAAACTAATGCTCTACCCGACGCCTCGGGCCTTCACCACGAACGTCCTCCGGGTACATGATACCTCGGGGCATTCCCCGGTGAATAAATACATACAGATACTTCGGGGCATTCCCCAGCCAAATTATACAATTGATTCAAAAGTGCTAAAATCAAACCATTCAATCAAATTTCAAACATTCAATCAACCCAAAATCTCTAGATTTGCCTACCCGACCTACGTCTTGCCTATTCTAATCAGCGTATCTTGATACTACCAAATTCAATTAATGTTTATTTCAA
>NW_025870790.1:617-1630 GCF_002878395.1 Capsicum annuum
CAATTATTACAACCCGAAATAAAGAGGGACTGAAAGTAAACCTACGCTAATCCTAAACTAATGCTCTACCCGACGCCTTGGGCCTTCACCACGAACGTCCTCCGGGTACATGATACCTCGGGGCATTTCCCGATGAATAAATACATACAGATACTTCGGGGCATTCCCCAGCCAAATTATACAATTGATTCAAAAGTGCTAAAATCAAACCATTCAATCAAATTTCAAACATTCAATCAACCTAAAATCTCTAGATTTGCCTACCCGACCTACGTCTTGCCTATTCTAATCAGCGTATCTTGATACTACCAAATTCAATTAATGTTTATTTCAAGTCAAACAACTAATGAATCAAACTAATCAAAGTTCACTAATTATATCAAGTTTTCAGTTCTCGCCCACTTATTCCCACATGAATTCAACTCTTTTAATTCCTTCATTCACGTAAATCAATCAATTAATATCAACCACAGTAATCGCGATTTCTCAAACACAATATCAAAACATATCACCACGTCACAATCATCAACTAAACACAATATTTACTCCAACACATCAAATATAATAAACATGAAATAAAAGAAGGGAATAGAATTGGACCTCGATTCGTAGCTTTTAAATTCGAATATTAATCAAGTGAAAAAAAATGAAAGACCGCATCCGAATATCCCGAGCAGAACCTCAACAACGATCAAACCAAACTCGGTATTAAAAATAATAATCGGAACGCTCCAAAACCAATGAAGAAAAACTCATAATACAGAATCCAAATCACAAATATTGACACGATTTCAACACGAAAACTCTGAGGACTGACATCGCCGGCGAAACACCAAAATAGATAAAACCACAACCTCAATGACAGAAAACTAAAAAAAATGTACAATCCGAGCTCCGGCGAACTGACAATAGGAAAAACCAACAGGAAAAATCAGATTTCGGCGACCAACCGTACAATTCGAGCTTCGGTGAACTGACAGTAGGAAAAAACAAATAGGAAAAGTCAGATTTCG
>NW_025870791.1:0-6040 GCF_002878395.1 Capsicum annuum
TGGGCAAAATATATTGATATAGGCGCGTAATTTCGCCTATCATCATATTGGAAAGAAGACTCAACTATATTTCTTTTCATAGGTCGCAGCTCTCCCAGTTCATTATATTAAGGGAGTTATAATAATTCGAAGTTGACCCAAAAATTTGGCTGGCCTCAGTAGTTGTGTGCAGGAAATTTTCCTGCACATTTACTATTCCCAAATATCCCGGCCACCATTTTATAGTTTCGAACGTGCTCGATTATATCCGAAACCTATCTGTTTTTGGAAATCTTTATATCGTTGGAAAACTTATTCTATAACCTTCGCATGGAACCATCAATGGGTAAATTCCTGTATAAATAAAATAATAAAAAAATTAATTCCATATAAATAAGACCAATACATATACTTGAATCACATACTTGAATACGGGGTGTTGCAGTTTCCATAACCCTAGCTATGAGTTTTAGCCTCTCATAATTGTGAAGAAATCAATTACATTCATATTGAAAAGTAAAGATGAAATCACAATGATAAGATGAAAGAAAATCCAGAACCGTAAACAGAATAATCAAGCAAACTGCGATTTGTTCCTGGTCGCGGGTTGTACCTGCGGTCTGCTCCTGGCACAGGTACCAACCGCAGGTACCGGATGGGAATTTTTCTTCAAGTCAACTCTAAAAGTTTTAGACTTCTGGTACACGCTTTGTGTACCCATGGTCCGTAGTTCCTACCTGTGGTTCGTGGGTCAACTTAGTAGGTGCCGAAAGTCAGTTCTTCAGCTCTTTTTTGATTCTCGAACATGCGTTGTTCGCGATCAAGCCAAAAAATATCCCAATCATCCATAACCTCTCCAAAAGAAGCCAAAATTGACTTTTTCACCATTTTCACAAAATTATCATCCAAATCATAGTTTTCTGCAAAATATACCCAAAACAGATCATATCTAACAAAAAAAATTTAGAAACTTGCATATTTTCCTCGTTTTAAGTATCAAAAGTGCTATATTTCTATAGAACCTCATAACTAGCACTCGAATCTACACTAAAAAGATACAAAAGTATAGTATGAGTACCAAAACAATGGGTCAGTAAGCATCATCGGCCGACTGAGCTAAATCATGATATAAGAATGATAAAGCGCAAAATAACTTAAATAATTCAAGGTACATAATTGAACCTGAAACATCTCCATCATCACTATACATAATTATAAAATAAACCAAAATAATAGAAATGACATAATGTAAAGAGATCAAACACGAGCAAGCATAATTACAAAATTGGCTCCCATACGTCAATTACTGTAAAAAGTAACTCATCACAGCATTTCATACTACTAGAGAGTACACACAAGGATAGAATAAGTTATGCATAGCTCATTTACACTAACCATCACCATGATTTAACCATCATTTCACTATTCAACATCATTCGGGATTATACCATCACTTAGCCATTTACCAACACTATCCCACAATCCGCTAGTTATCCATTAATCACTTCCAACCATTAGCATTATTTATTTTTTGCCATCATAGAATATTGATAATCATCATCCAAAATTAAATTGGTCACAAATATCATCAAGACTTAGAATTGAATCGGATATAAATATCATCAAGACTCAGAATTTAATTGGTCATAAATATCATCATGACTAGGAATTGAACTGGACATAAATATCATCAAGACTTGAAATTGAATCAGTCATAAATTATAACCAGTAGCACAGTAACATCATTAATAGCATAATTAACAATGAAATTAATCCTCACATTCATCAACATAATTATCAAGATTCCTCAATATTACCTCAATACACCCCATCTCAAGAGTCTAATAAGCATAAAGGTTCACTAAAGCTAGCATGTCATAGCCTAAGGTGGTTCAAAAGTCTACTTCTACTTCTCGAGTTCTATTTTTAGGCAAATTTCTACCCAAACTAGGCTAAAGGTAGCTATTTTCACTTTTAGATATCAACAAGCCTTAATTAGCCCTAAGATAGAAAATTCCCCTATAACATGAATAACTAGGCTAATTATGCCTAATTTAAGAATTTAAGTTATTCTTATGCTAAGCTTGAGGAATGAAGTTCAATTCATCTAAAGCACAAGGGAACAAGCTAAAATATTCAAGCTTACGGTATCAAAATAGCCTAAATGGCTCAAGTAACCCCAAGTCTTGAAATTCATCAAACCAATACCTAAAACCCATCCCAATCCAACACAATATCATAAATATATTATGGAGCAGCTCAATCTAACAAGAGTTAAACCTAACCTACCTCAATTTCGAAGAACACTCACCAATCTACTAAAACTTTATTTTTTCATTTTGAAAAGCTTCTCAAGATGCCAAACTATCAAAAACACATTCTACTTATCAATACGAGAATATCGATACCCATATTGCACCATTATGTTTCGGGTTCAAAATTATGCCAAAACCCTCATGTGGATCTCACTCACAGAAATACACGTTTTCAAGACCAACCCAACATGATATCAAGCTCATAGGATCAAAATCCTAAAAAATAGGTAAAAAAACAAGCAAAATTTGGGCTAAAATCAAGCCCTAAGTGATTTGAGGCTTTGTAAAAAAACTCAAGAAATTTGAGCATGAATTTGAAGTATTCTTACCTTAAATTCAAAGATATTCGAGAAAATATGTGTTAATTAAGCTCCCAAGTCACCCTCAAGACACAATTTCAAGTTGTCATACTCTTTTAGGATTTTATGGCTCTCAAAGATGAGTGGAAATGAGCAATTTTGTGACATTGGAGTCTATTTATACCCATATCAGGTTTTCGGGTGTTGCAATCGCACATGACAGGTTGCAGTCACACACTGTGCTGTAGGAAGAGATATTATGATCGTAACACTCCCTCTGTGTGATTTTAGTACCTATGCATATGAGGTACGATTGTGGCCCTACACCAGATGATAATTGAAGCTAAACCTTGAAAAAATTTCTAGTTTCTACTAAGGTCTCTGGATTCATTTGAAATCAAAATACACAATGAACCATGAATCCGTACTAAATTCGATGTTTTAGATGCAATGGAAAAGTCGAATTTTTCATCCGAGGTTATTTCGACCAAATATAGGTCCTACACCTAAATTTTTAATTTTTTAACTTTTCGATCAATCGATTGAAATGAGCTTTGGTGCATCGGGACCTAGACCAAATGTATAACTATCCTAAAATCAATATTTTGGAGCTACTAGCATGGTTGGAATTAGCATCCGAGATTATTTTATTGATGATTTCGCCCGGTGGCCATTTGGAACCAGTAAAGACTTCCAAACAGGGAATTGGCTATAAAAAGTAAACGAACTGCCCGATAACCGAACTATCAGTTCCATCAAGTCATAAATGACTTGGGACATCTATGAAAAAATTTTAACGATAAAAAATTAACAAAAATATGAAAAATGAACTGAAGGGTCATTACAATTTTTATGGGTCAAAAAAATTGGACTCATGGAAAAAGTATTATAACGCCCTAAATCTGGTACCTGGGATGCTACACGGTGCTCATGACCCCAAAGAACCACAAGCTAACCCATGACTGATATCTGTAACTGAGCACTGAATAATATACTATAAATATGCAGAATATAAGTTGTAAGGCCATAAGGTTAAAAAATGAACTAATACTAAATATAAAACAATGTTTGTAATGGGGTATAACAATACCCAAAATTGAAATAAACTGTCTAAAACATGTTGTAGTTTGAAAGCCTCTAAAACTGAACTGTCTGATTAAAGAGTTGATGAAAAAATCCCCCAACTAACTCCATCTACGAAGATAAACTAAGTACTGAAAGAATGAAATAATCAAATGATAACATCCTCAAATGATGAGGACTCACTGCTGACTCTGACTGCTGGAACTGGAATGATACTGATACTCTAGAGTGCGTGCTTCTGAACCTATGGTATAAAACACCATAGCGTAAATACGTCAGTACAATTGAATATACTAGTAGGCAAGTGAGGTAGGCTGAATGCAATGGTTCATATGCATGAACAATACTAACTGACTGAATAACATGAATGTGAGAATACATATATGAATACGTAACTATAACTGAGATCGTGATAACACTGACTTATGAATTATAATAATGGGGATTTATTGATATCTGAGTACTAATACTGGGATACTGAATGATTGAGTCTATTGAGTACTGAGGAACTGATGTCATATTACAGATAAAGGAATGACTGTTTCTGATAGTTTTGATTATGAAGAACTGGTTTGACTGAATGTATCTGACAGTTATGAAACTGAATACTAATAACATGAGTTTCGTATAATTAATATACTATTAACTGGGTGACTGTGTTTGATAGTCCTGATTCTGATGAAACTAGCTGAGTTTCGTACTGAGCTGAGCGACTGTATCTAACAGTCCTGAAATTTGTAGAACTGAACTGAGTTCTATTGCTGAGACTGGATCTGAAACTGAGACTGTGGGAGGTAATCATCTAACTGACATACCCCGAAACTGAACTAGTGGGGTCCAACATATAACCCCAGCTGGAAGGGTGTCAGTATCGTGCCACGGGTAAAGACAAGCTGTAAGTCAACCCTTTCTGACGGGGAGCTCTTCTGTCAACCCCTCCTAGTAGGAAAACTCAAATGAGGTGTATAATCCCTAAACTCGTAGGGTACATCTCCACCTACGTTGGCTACGTAGTTCTAAAATGCAAGGATTGCTTCTAAAGATCACACTCTCTACTGGCTAACAGGTGATTCCCCATCCTTGAGTTTACTCGGTGTTGAATCCTACTCCCAACTGAAGAGACACTGAACTAATTTAATCTGAGCTAAACTGTTACTGATAGTATCATTTAGCTGGTTTGAATAGAGTTTATTGAATTTCATTGACTGGCCGAATACTATTGAGATCTGATAACTGACTGAGATTACTGAGGTTACCAAGAGTACTGAGATTACTGAGTTTTTTTGAGTCATGTAACTAACTGAATTCTAATGATCATGGATTGAATGAGAGTATCGTGAAAACTGACACTGGCTCTAGGCATACAGCTAAATTGTTAGGTACAAGTACCCCCAGGACTCGATAACATGAAACTGACAAAACTTGACACTTCTTAAACACATGACCAATATCGACAATTCATAATACAATAAGTTGGGGATTTCATGAAGCACATGGTTATCATAATGTTGTACATTGATGGAATTGCATATAGACATGTCCTACTTTCATCAACCTAATCTCATGAACATTCCATCAAACATTCATAATGCACAAAATCATGGAAGTCATTCTTAGTCATAAGGGTAAAGCATGCATTTATCACTTGGGTCACAATCGAGCCATAATACCCAATTTCTATTCTCTTAGGCATTTTATCAAACACCTTACATGCACCTCTTAGGGCATAGGCATAATCATCAATTAACACATCATAACCAAGTTCATAGTTTTCAACTTGCATGCTAACATAGTTTCATAAAACAAATAAAGATTTCAACTTGGGAATCATACAACAACAACCACATGAACATAATCAGTCCATAACATGAATATCATAATTCATTGTTTAAAACTTGATTCTTGGGCTTCATGGATGAAAGAAATCCATGAATGAACACTTGACATATCTTTGTTCTTGATTTTATGAAGACTGGTGGAGAGATTCTTGAATTTGAGTATTGAATTTGAATCCTTAATTGAAAACCCTAACTTGTTCTTGAGAGAAACTTAAGAGAAATATTATATTTTGGGTGAAATATGGTTGAATCACGTGTTTTTAGGTTTATATAAGGATGAGAAATTCACTCTTTTGCCCCTTAAAAATGCGGACATTTAATGATTGAATCTGGGCATCGACGTTATTATCGACGTGGCAAGTTGATGGCAACGATGCGATAGTTGACGTGTCGCGCCATCATTGCATCGAGTCTCAATACTTTGACCCTGGCAACCTGCAACAATATCAACCAACGCGATTGGCGACGCAACGCGCTAGAATCGCATTGGTCCACTGTTTTGGGCTTCCAAACGTGGTCTAAACGT
>NW_025870792.1:0-1827 GCF_002878395.1 Capsicum annuum
AGGTTGATTTATAGGTGTACTAGTTTATATAATTGTGAAATTTATAATGGTGGAGATTAGGTTAGTTTGAACTAGTTTTTTTAAGCTCGTTTGTAGCTCGAATTTTGTTTAATTTTTCGCGGATTTTTGGAGCTATACATATAATTGCTTGAACTAGTTTTGCTTGTTTAGCTTCTTGTTTTAGATATGACTTTTGCTTGATTGAAGTTATTGATTGTATAAATCCTCAAAGTTGGGATCTTTAATTGTGATTTTGTAAGATTCTTGAATGGATTTTATGGTTTAGCTTGTTGTCTTTAGAGTGAATGAATTTACTTTGATGGTTTAGCACTTTAGCTTGTTGTTTTTTAAATGAGTTTTGCTAAATCACTCAAAGTTGGAATATTTTATCTTGATATTTTTAGGTTCTTGATTCGGTGACCGGTTATCTCTTTCACATTAATTTAGACCAAACAAAGGTAAGTTAATTTCTCTCGACTCGCTATTGTTGTTATCTTCTTGTTATTGTTTAAATTGAAGTCTAGTGAAGCCATGTGTGGCCTTGTTCGATTCACTAGCATTGTTGTTATCTTTTTGTTATTGTTCATATTGAAGTTTAGTGAAGCCGTCTGTGGCCTTGTTCGATTCACTAGCATTATTGTTGACATCTTGTCGATCTTGTTGTTATTTTGTGTTTTGAATGTGGTTTTGTTTTGATACTTAGTCACTTGAAAATGGTTAAGTGTAGGGACTTTAAAGGGGATTTTTTAATTTTGAATGTGGTTTGGTAGGTGACTTGGTTGTAAATGGTTAAGTGTAGGGCTCTAAAGGAAATTTATTTGTTTTGAATGAGGTTTGGTTGGTGACTTAATTGGTTGAAAATGGTTAAGTGTGGGAGACATTAAAGGGAATTTTTTTATTTTGAATGCGGTTTGGTTGGTGACTTAGTTGGTTGAAAATGGTTAATTGTAGAGACTTTAAAGGAAATTTATTTGTTTTGAATGTGGTTTGATAGGTGACTTAGTTGGTTGAAAACGGTTAAGTGTAGGGACTTTAAAGTGGATTTTGTGTTTTGAATGCGGTTTTGTTTTGATACTTACTTGGTTGAAAATGGTTAAGTGTAGGAAATTTAAAGGGAATTTATTTTGAATGCGGTTTGGTTGGTGACTTAGTTGGTTGAAAATGGTTAAGTGTAGGGACTTAAAGGGGATTTATTTGTTTTGAATGGGGTTTGGTTGGTCACTTAGTTAATTGAAAATGGTTAAGTGTGAGGACTTTAAAGGGGATTTTTTTGTTTTGAATGTGGTTTGGTAGGTGACTTAGTTGGTTGAAAATGGTTAAGTGTAGAGACTTTAAAGGAAATTTTATTGTTTTGAATACGGTTTGGTTGGTGACTTAGTTGGTTAAAAATATTAAGTGTCGGGACTTTAAAGTGGATTTTGTGTTTTGAATGTGGTTTTATTTTGATACTTAGTTGGTTGAAAATGGTTAAGTGTGGGAACTCTAAAGGGGATTTATTTGTTTTGAATGTGGTTCGGTAGGTGACTTAGCTGGTTGACAATGGTTAAGTGTTGGGACTTTAAAGGAGATTTTTTTGTTTTGAATGTTGTTTGGTTGGTGACTTAGTTGGTTGGAAATGTTAAGTGTAAGGACTTCAAAGGGGATTTATATGTTTTGAATGCGGTTTGGTTGGTGACTTAGTTGGTTAAAAATATTAAGTGTAGGGACTTTAAAGTGGATTTTGTGTTTTGAATGTGGTTTTGTTTTGATACTTAGTTGGTTGAAAATGGTTAAGTGTAGGACTCTAAAGGGGATTTATTTGTTTTGAATGTGGTTGGGTAGGTGACT
>NW_025870792.1:1927-2665 GCF_002878395.1 Capsicum annuum
GTTGAAAATGGTTAAGTGTTGGGACTTTAAAAGAGATTTTTTTTTTTTGAATGCGGTTTGGTAGGTGACTTAGTTGGTTGAAAATGGTTAAGTGTAGGGCCTTTAAAGGGAATTTATTTGTTTTGAATGTGGTTTGGTAGGTGACTTAGTTGGTTGAAAATGGTTAAGTGTAGGGACTTTAAAGGGGATTTATTTGTTTTGAATGTGGTTTGGTAGGTGACTTGATTGAATTTTTGTGACTTGATCTAATTAGTTGAATCTGATTAATTGCATAGATAGAATCTGATTATAGCTTGATATATCAACGGAACAATGCTAATAGATTGGGTATTAGGGAGGAATTTGTTGAAGGTGTCAAAAGATTTGTTTAACATGCTATGACACTTGATGTTTGGACACGTTTTGGGGCTATTCATTGTCCTTGTGTTAGATGTGATGGTATAAATCTTGTAAGTGAAGAAGTTGTAATGGAACACCTTTATAGAAAGGGTTTTCACGAGGACTTTTTAAGATTACGTGGTATTCATGGTGATGTTGCGCAAAATAACTTTGTTGTTGGAGAAAGTAGTAGGTCTGCAGGGCATAATGAATACCAAGATACTAGGATGACAGAAATGGTGCACGATAATTTTGGGATGCAACACGGGGGTGACTTTAGGGAAAATATTGAAGATATTCCTAATAGTGAAGCGCACAAATTCTATGAACAATTGCATGCTGCTAGCCTTCCTTTGTTTG
>NW_025870793.1:0-466 GCF_002878395.1 Capsicum annuum
ACCCGAAGACCTATTAGATGGGATGAAATTGATTTTCCCCAAACATGGATTTTAAATTCCATTACTTTCCTAAAACAATTGGCAGACGATGTGACAAATTCAGAGTTAACTCAAGTAACTCAAAATCCCGATGGACGAATTTGTCTACAATTTGATAGTAATCCCCCAGTATATAGAAATTCTTTCTCAATACCACGAAGACTTCCTTTTATTCATCATATTTCTCCTATAGAACCTCAGTATGGACCAACAAGAAATCGAGCCGCATCTTTGCATACTATTAATTCTGCAGATTCGCATATTACACCTAAAGGTGTAGAAAAGATAAAAATCAACTCAAAAATTAATATAGTTCAAGATTTTGATAATGAAAATCCTACCCCATCTGAAATGGATTTTGACATCAATTCTGTTTAACCATGATGACACAACTTATTGATTTTAGTCCTGAGAACCAGGACTAAAA
>NW_025870793.1:566-1109 GCF_002878395.1 Capsicum annuum
TACACCTAAAGGTGTAGAAAAGATAAAAATCAACTCAAAAATTAATATAGTTCAAGATTTTGATAATGAAAATCCTACCCCATCTGAAATGGATTTTGACATCAATTCTGTTTAACCATGATGACACAACTTATTGATTTTAGTCCTGGTTCTCAGGCAAGAAAATATATTCAGAAAGAATTTTTTTCTGAAAAATGGAAAACCTTTAGAACTTGGTTTTTTGAAACCTATACTTCTGATGAATTACGAAATATTTTAGAAGAATTTTATGAAACATGTGTCTTACATAATAACATTATCTTTTTTGTACCATGGTTCATGTCTGTATATTTACCGTCATATGTCAAAATAATCGAAAGATCTTATCAAAATTCTGATGGATCAATTACT
This sequence comes from Capsicum annuum, assembly GCF_002878395.1. Taxonomy (NCBI): domain Eukaryota; kingdom Viridiplantae; phylum Streptophyta; class Magnoliopsida; order Solanales; family Solanaceae; genus Capsicum; species Capsicum annuum. Next base: position 957 of record NW_025870793.1, read on the forward strand.
CAAGCACTCTATCCTCCTCAGTCTTCCTTTATACTGCCTAATAATACTGGCATGACTTTTTCTGCTTTTCAAAAGTTTGTCAGTGACGATGTGGGAAAAATTACTATTTCTGAAATAAATAACCTTATCGCCCAAAATAATTATTTGAGTCTT
>NW_025870794.1:0-1759 GCF_002878395.1 Capsicum annuum
TTGTGATATTTATGTTGTGGATTGATTATGTTCATGTAGTTAGTGTTTTAGGATTCCCAAGTTAGAATCTCTATGAGTTCTTCATGAAACTACTCTAGTATATGGGTTGAAATTTACAAAACTTAGTTTAATTAGGGAATCATATGGTATTAATTTTATATCATGCCTAAGTACTAAGTTATGCATACTAGGTATTTGATAAAATGCATATGAGAAAAATACTTGTGCTTTATGACACAACAAAACCTAAATGATGAATTCATGTTACCATTATTTTCAAAATGACTCCCATGCTATTGTTAGGCCTTATAATAGATTGATGAATTTCTCATGAGATTAGGCTTAGGGAATTATGACATATTTATATGCACTATTATTCATGTGAAAGATTGTGGCAAGCAAATACTTAATGAAAATCCTCAATGGTAGTACAATGAATTATTGACCATGGTTATGTGTTCAAGAAGTGTCATGTCTTGTAAATTTCATGCTATCGTGTCCTGGGGGTACTTGTACCGAACAACTTAGTTATGAGCCTAGAGCCGGCGATGGTTTCATGATAAATCTCAATCACATTATGATTAGTAGTCCTCTCAGTCAGTTTCAGATCTCAATAGAATTCAGTCAGTTACATGACTCATGAAAACTCAGTAATCTCAGTAATATAAGTTAGTTATCATTTCTCAATTGTATTCCGTTAGTTAGTGAAACTTAATGAACTCAGTCTAGTGTAGTTCAGTTAATCTTGTTCAGTGTATATTTTGATGGGAGCAGGATTCAACACTAAGTGAGCCCAAATCTATTTAGAAAAAGGGGCATGTTAGTTAGATAAATTATCTCACGGTCTCAGTTATAGAATTAGGACTGTCAGATACAGTCGCTCAGTCTCAATAATAGAAGTAAGATAGTTCTTCAGATATCAGGACTGGTAGATACAATGACTCAGCACAGTACAGAACTCAGCTAGTTCCATAAGAATCTAGACAGTTAGATACAATCATTCAGTAACAGTTATGTTAGTTAACAATAACTTATATTTTTAGTATTCAGACCCAGTTGTCAGTAATATCATGTATTCAGTTTTAGTTAATTTTTGATGTATGTATCCTCACGTTCATGTTATACAACTAGTTAGTAATGTTCATACCTATGAACCCTTCACATTCAGCCTACCTTACTTGTATGCAAGTACATTCAATCGTACGGTCACATATTCATGCATCAGATGTGCATCCTTATTATGAGAAACTCGGCTTATCAGAAAACTCAGTCATGAATTCATGAATTAGTTACGCATGCATCAGACATGCATGTTCAATACGGTATATTTAGTTTATTAGTCATCTCATTTATGAAATCATGTTTCAGTTATTCATGTCCTATATATACTTCAGTTGGTATTTTCCCCATCTCAGTCAGTCTTATTTTAGGATGAATGTTATCAATAGAGACATATTATAATACCCTACAATATTTTTAAGCTTAGATCAGTCCTTTAAGCTTGTCAAGGGGGTCCCATACTTAGAAAATTCTAGCTAAGTTCTCAGACTTAGTTTATTTTTGGCCTTCGAAAGTTGGCAATTTCATTTTTCCACCTTAATGTCTTTTAATTGTTCGTATTTCTATTAAATCATGATCAGGGAGGTCAATAGGTGAATCCAAAAAAGTTTTGGATTTTTCGGCCCTCATTTAGACCACGATTGGTATCCCAAAATAGTTCACCAATACGATCTTGGCACGCCACGTTGCCTATCGCGTT
>NW_025870795.1:0-723 GCF_002878395.1 Capsicum annuum
TTTTTTCCATTTAATGATTTAAATTGAATTTGTTGTTTAAATTAAATACTTAGTTTTAACATATTATTAATTTACTATCAAGTTTTATTAATTTATTATATTAAGTAGCATATGTTCTATTTAAAGAAGTACATATATTTTATATGTGTACGTATATATTGAATGGTACGTATATATGTGTACATATTTTCTAAAGTAGTATATATTTAACGTATACATGTGTATATGTTTTATAAATTAGTATATAACTATATATTTAGTGTGTGTATATATTGTAGTATATATATATATTGTAGTATATGTTTTATTTAGAGAAATACATACGTTGAATGGTACGTACATATGTGTATATATTTTCTAAAGTAGTATATATTTAACGTATACATGCGCATATGTTTTATAAATTAGTATATAACTATATATATAGCGTGTGTATATATTGTAGTATATATTTTATTCAAAGTAGGACATTTATTGAATGATACGTCTATATGTGTATATATCTTCTATAGACGTATATATTTAACGTATACATGTGTATATATTTTATAAATTAGTATATAACTATATATTTAGTGTGTGTATATATTGAAGTATATATATATTGTAGTATATATTTTATTTAAAGTAGTACATATATATTGAATGGTACGTATATATGTGTATATATCTTCTATAGACGTATATATTTAACGTATACATGTGCATATGTTTTATAAATTA
>NW_025870795.1:823-1928 GCF_002878395.1 Capsicum annuum
ACACATATATACGTACCATTCAATATATATGTGTATATATCTTCTATAGACGTATATATTTAACGTATACATGTGCATATGTTTTATAAATTAGTATATAACTATATATATATAGTGTGTGTATATACTGTAGTATTTGTTTTGTTTAAAGTAGTACATATATATGGAATGGTACGTATATATGTGTATATATCTTCTATAGACGTATATATTTAACGTATACATTTGTATCTGTTTTATAAATTAGTATATAACTATATATATATAGTGTGTATATATTGTAGTATATTTTATTTAAAGTAGTACGTATATATTGAATGGTACGTATATGTGTGTATATATCTTCTATAGACGTATATATTTAACATATACATGTATATATACTTTATAAATTATTATATATATCCATATATTGTAGTATATATCTTGTAGTATATGTTTTATTTAGAGTAGTATATATATTTAACTAATGTATAGTCGTATACACGATTACATGTGTAATTGTGTAAATGTATTATGTGTATATATTTTCTAAAGTCTAATGTATTATATATTATATATATAGTGTATATATATTGTTTAACGTATTTAAAATGTATATAGGTGGGTATATATAGTGTATATTGGAGAAAAAACTTTTTTTTTGATTTTTGACCGATTTTGATCTGATTTTTAATCGGTTTTGACCGGGTTTAGTGTAACACCCCGTACTTAATTACGTGCATTAATCATTGTTATATGTGTTGGAGTATATGTATTGATCCTAAGTTAGGTATATATGAGTTTAAGTATGAGTATTGATTATTTTGAGATGGTTTCAAGTGTATAGTTTGATTATATGTGTATAGGAATCGACTTTATTTATACCGGAATTTTCCCGTCGATGGTTACATACGAAGGTTATTGAATAAGATTTCCAACGATATAAAGATTTCCAAAAACGGATAAGTTTCGGATATAAGCGAGCACGTTCGAAACTTTAAAACGGTGGCCGGGATGTGAACAGTAAATGTGCAGGAAAACTACTGAGGCCTGCCAGTTTTTTTGGGTCAACTTTGAACGATCATAACTCCCTCAATATAATGAACTGGGAGAGCTACCACAA
>NW_025870796.1:0-607 GCF_002878395.1 Capsicum annuum
CCAAGATTAAATAGTATTTTGAAACGATAAATTGTATGAATTTACAAAAAATAAATTAAAGTGTTTAATGCCAGATAATTTTTAGATACGTTAAAATATTCGTCTCAATTAAGAATGCGGCATACGCATCTTTCTAATACCTTTAAAAATTTAAGGATACAAAATGCACCTCGATAAATATTTTTCTAAATTTTTTTTTCACTGAGTTAACACGAGAGTATTAAATAGTTTTAGTATATTAAAAAAAGGAGCGAATCCGCGCAACCTAATCAATCTATTAGATCTATTAAATCTGCGCACCCCCCTACAAATAGTATCAGAGCCCAGCAATTTAAAAAGTACGGAAGAGATATATGTTAGAGTTAGAATATATATATGTTAGAGTTAGAGTTAAAAAATTTACCTACAAAATTATTAAATTAATTATGCGAAGACCATTTAAAAATAGCAAAGCTTTTAGAAAAATTAAAGAATCTTTAATTAGTAATTATTCAGAATATATAAGTCTAAATAAAATAAAAGAAAACCCACAAAAATTAGCCTACTTAATTACATTAATATCTAGTATTGAATCAAAATTAATAACACATTTAAAATCCAAAAGAAT
>NW_025870796.1:707-1072 GCF_002878395.1 Capsicum annuum
TTTTAGAAAAATTAAAGAATCTTTAATTAGTAATTATTCAGAATATATAAGTCTAAATAAAATAAAAGAAAACCCACAAAAATTAGCCTACTTAATTACAGTAATATCTAGTATTGAATCAAAATTAATAACACATTTAAAATCCAGAAGAATGAAACACACACCACCTAATTATGATAAAATTAGATATCCACCAAGATATTATAAATATAATTTAAAATGAATAAAGTACAACAATATAAAGAATTAAAACAAATTATCTCTAAAAAACGCAAAGAATTAAAAATAAGAATAAAAAGACTACATTATAATATATTTGCCGGAGTTAGTAAAAATTCAATAGATACACAAAAAGATGAAATATA
>NW_025870797.1:0-9758 GCF_002878395.1 Capsicum annuum
TATTGTTTTGTTATAGTTTTTGTTTTTATAATATTTGTTGTTTTTGTTTATAGTTGTTGACTGTTTTGAACTGTTTTTTTTTTTTGCCACCGGAAACACTCTCTGACTTTGAGATAGGGGTAAGGTCTGAGTACACTATTCTCCCTACCCTTCCCAGACCCCCACTTGTGAGATTTCATTAGGTGTGTTGCTGTGGATTTTGGCTGTTGAGTGAAATTGAAAAAGAATTTTTAAAAAATTATCTTTGGGTTTTCTTATGAAATAAGAACTCTGAATCCAATTCTAGGGAATTTGATTACTTCCTAATATTAGTGGAACTATGCATTCATTTCTCCTTCTCACTGCATCGCTTGTTCAGATTTTTTTGACTGCTATAGTGGAATGTTGTTATAGAGAACATATAATATAATTTATCATGAAAAATCGGTTCCGCAGAAAACTTGCCCGTTATAGTGAAATGTTGTTGTTGAAGGTCTCTGATATAGTGAGGTCTGACTGTTATTGAGAACTGTATGTTATCTGATATCTAGTGTTTGTACCTTTGTTGTCTCTAAATTGGGTGCTATTTGTATTGTTTTATGAATCGTGGTCATGTTATACAACTTCTTGGGATGATAAATTTCTTGAATTTCTGCAAATTAGGATACTTATTTTTTCTTGTATTAGTTTGGTTGATGCTTAGTTTTGATTATTTGATCATAGTGATTCAGTATATTGCAGCATCATTTGTATGAGCCTCTCCGGAGGACATGTTAAACTAGAGAAGCTTAGTAAAATTCATCATCAATATGGTTTTTACTGAGTTTTATTACTCCTAGAGTACTAGTAGCTTAGTGAGTTTAACTGTGGCAAAGCCAAGAATTTCGCCTAAAGTGTCCAATATATATACACAGTATAATTTTCCGATATGCTACTGGCGTAAAGTGAGTTTTAACTTTGTTATATTGATGTCTAAGAAACTGTTACTGACATGCACTGGGAGTCAGAAGCTTTTTAAGCCTTCTGGAATGTAATGATTGCATTTCAATGGATCCACTTTCTGAGCTTGTGGGGTTCATTTATTTTGATGTTATATGGTGGATGGTGAGACCTACTGTATTCATTCATATTTTTCTCTTAGACATATACAACTGTGCTTTCTGGATAAGGAAAAAAGAAGCATTATGGGCATAGTCTATTATTAAATAAAAATGGTAGCAAATGATTAGGCCCCTTGAGGATTATGCCTTCCCAAAGTTGTTTTGGTGTGCATCCAACAATTGGTTTTTAAGGGAAAAAACAATAGGAGGAGTTGTTAATGATAAATGGTTTGGACTTTTTAATGACTACTTCTTTCATAGGTTCAACGTCTTGCAGTGACCTCCAGATGCACCGGTTAGTAGGGGTGAGACCATGGTGACCAAGGTGTTAAAAGGAATGAGATAGACCTAGAGAAGTTGTCTCAAACGACCTATAATTTCTTGGAATCAATGCAGACTTGGTTAAAGATAGGACACCATGTAGTATCAAGACTCATATAGGCCATATCTACTAGTTGGAAATAGGTTTTAATTATTTTTTTATGTAACTTATTTTCACTTGTATTTTTATTTGGTATGATGATGACATGTGTTGAGCTTAAATGGAATAGTAAATTCTTATATATCAACTTGTTTGAGACTGAAGCAAGTTGTTCTTCTTCCATAGGCACAAGATTGGCCTTAGCTGCATGTTCCTTTGACTGCTTTGAACCTATCGTTCATGATAATCGTGTGTTTTCCAATCCACGGGTGTATTATTTCGTGCTTCTAATCCATTAGTTTTGGTTTTAGATTTTCATCGACACTAATTTCTCTGTTGAACACGTTGTCTTTGTGTTCGATTTCATTGTTCATTTACTCCCTTCTTTGTATTTATTCATACGTCTGCTGGATCAGGGTACAAGCAAAGGACCAAATCAGAAGGTACCCGTACTTTCTGCTGCGACATTGAATCTTGCAGACTTTGCTTCAGTAGCTGGAGATAAACAAGAGGGCATTGAAATTTTCGTTCCTTTGGAAGTCTCTGTTGGCAGCTTCAAGAGTTGTCTTTCACTCTGTGTAAGAGAAACTAAAACACATGCTTTTTACTTGCGTTCTTGTATTCCTGCAGCTACGTGAATATATTATCTAATGCGGCTGTTTCCTAAAGATATGTTCATATATTTGTTGACAGCTAGTGCTCAACCTTGTGGAATTGAGGAACATTCACGAAGCTTCAGAGACATTTTTGAAGTTTATCATGTCTGCTCCAGTATCTCCGAACCCTGGAAAGTCTTTGTTGATAGACAGAAATGGGGGTGGTTCTTTAAAAGCAGGTCTGCGAAAGGTTAAATTTTTGAAAGCATTATCTTTTAGGCGACACAAGAAGGCATATCATGCAGAGAAAGGTAGCTGCAGTGATGGAAGGAACTCAGTCAGAAGTGAGGATCCCGATTATGTTTATCCTGTGGATACAGATTCACTTGATGAGGATTCGAAACGAGAATCTGAGGAAGGAAAAGAGGATACAAGTGGTCAGAAGTCATTCAGTTATGAAGCACTCGTCTATGCAAACCATGCTGGTGGATCATTTTGTTCAAATACAAGCGGCAGCAGCAGTGACAAGGATTTAGTCCACTACAGCCATCATATTTCAGACACAAGGCACAAGTACCCTGAGGATACAACTGCAGCAAATCAATCTGCAGAGCAGAGTTCAAAACGTAGTCTTCTTTCCTGGAGGAAGAGGAAGGTGAGTTTCAAATCTCCTAAAACCAAGGGGGAGCCATTGTTGAAGAAACATTACGGAGAGCATAGTGGAGATGATATAGACTTTGATCGCATATAGCTTTGCTCATCCGACGAGTCTTCTTCTAGGGTACGTCTCCTCTTTTCTTGCGTTCTTTGTCATGTTTGATGAGTCATTTTTTATCTTCATGTCATGGTCTGATCAGCGAGGAATAACTTGTACACCAATTTGCTTGGCGAATTGAAGAATACAAAGTTTGGTAGCTTTCTTTAGTAGCTTAGTCTACTTGTACATTTGTATCAAGTATCAAACTGCTGAGGTTTTCTTGTTCATGATTGAAGATATATGTCATAACTAGTCCTCTTACTACTTTGTGTAGTTCATGCAGGGGCACAAATCCGAGGAAACTTCTCCGATTTCAGTCTCTGAGTTTGGAGATGAAAGTTTTGTTGTGGGTAGTTGGGAGCAGAAAGAAATAATAATCCGTGATGGACAAATAAAGCTGCAGACTCAGATCTTCTTTGCTTCGATTGATCAACGAAGTCAATGAGATGCTGGTGAAAGCGCTTGTACATCCTTGGTTACTGTCATAGCTGATTGGTTCCACTGCAATCCTGAAGATATGCCCATCAAGTCCCAACTTGATTCTCTTATCTGTGAAGGCTCGATGCAGTGGAGAGATCTTTGTGAAAACGAGACCTATAGGGAACGTTTCCCAGATAAGCATTTTGACCTCGAGATAGTTCTCGAGGCTAAAGTGCGTCCACTCTCAGTAATCTCAAAAAAATCATTCATTGGGTTCTTTCATCCTGAAGGAATGGAAGAAGAGGAAGGATTCCACTTCCTTCATGGTGCCATGTCTTCTGACAACATATGGGACGAGATTTCTAAGTCCGCTCAAGAAACTCCTCGTCATGGCGACTCTTGTGTTTACATTATGAGTTGGAATGACCACTTCTTTATCCTCAAGGTTGAAAAAGACGCGTAACATATCATTGACACACTTGGGGAGAGGCTTTTTGAGGGTTGTAATCAGGCATATATCCTCAAATTCGACCAAGATACAACAATTATGCAAGTACCTAGTGAGTCTCAACAATCAGATGATAATCCATCTTGCGATAGAAAAGAGAAAATCAATGTCAAAGAGGCTGCGGATGAAAGCAAAATTTTCATGAGCACCAACAGCGACGACAGTATGCAGGAGGACAGGGTACCTGAAAAGAACATCATTTATAGAGGTAAAGAGGCATGTAAAGAGTACATTAAGAGTTTTTTGGCAGCAATCCCTATTAGGGAGTTACAAGTTGATGTAAAGAAAGGATTGATGGCATCGACACCCCTTCATCAGCGCCTACAAATCGAGTTCCACTACACAATGCCATTTGTCCCCAAGTTTGAGGAGTCGTCTTCAGAAGAACTGATTGCTAACAGTTTGGCCATAGTACCATCGGCAGCAGAAGAATAAGCAACGATTGGTAAAGCCTTACGAGTATATACATAGCGCTAATCCTTTTTGTTCTACATACCGTTGGCTCTCAATCAATTCCCATGCTTGTGATTATCTTTGTTCTCTTTCACATACGAACGTGCCGATCTTGCAAATTAGATATCTGTTGGTTGATCAATGCATTAAGTTTTGAAATTTTCCCTTGTGTTTGAGGTTACTGTGGTGTATTCTGATTTTATAACTGTAAAGATGAAATCTAGCGAGTCTACTTTCAGCTACATTTGGCTTAGGCGTTGTAGTGTTTTGAGTATATGAATATCAATGTCTATTTCAAATTTTTTTATCCTTCTCTTTATCTTGAAATTTAGATGATATTGCACTCTTAACATGAGGAACAATGTAAGTGGCCTCCTAAACATATTAGATGAAGAATACCATTTGCTACCTGTATAAAATGGGATTCACATGCTTCTATGTATCTGATAGGGAAATGTATAAGTAGTACAGAACGTCTAGTGTATCACTTAGTGCTAGCCATACCTTCGTTTTGCAGTAGATGTGCTCTTTAGAGTACAGATTAACGAAATAAATATGCTAACACATAGTCTCCTTTGTAGCGCTCCAATTCGTTTGTCTGTACGTGCAAATACTTTGTGTGAAGCCCGGGTGCCCTGCAACAGGGTGATATGCTTGTTGGTAGTATAGAGCACCTTGCGGAACAGCTAAAATATTAAGTCTTCCTATTTGTTCATTTATTTTAACGCTTGCATCTTTTCTCCAGGATTGTGGACTAGAAGATTGAAGGATGACTACATAGTAGTCACCAAAGCATTAGTAGTTCAATTCCAAAAATGTGATTCCCTTGTCACGAAAGTTGAGACAATGTTAGAAAAAAGAAACAAAGACTACATAGTGACACAGTGGCACCAGGATTCATCCCAAAGGTACTTAGACTAGCAAGGTTACCTACCATCCATGCCAAGAATCACAACTGTATTCTTTTGGCGACCAAAGGCCACAATGTGCTGCAGACCTTGCAAGCGGGACTGTGCCATAGACCTATGTTGCTCGGATTCTTCAATAATGTCAATGGGTGCATAGCGAATTCGCCTAAACTAGTGTATTTTTGGACAATTCGGTGTGGGTGTGGCATCGAAAGTGAAGAGTCCGCACAACTTAGCCACAAACCATTCGGAGAAGAAATACTTTGGTAGAACATCAGCATTGCGGAAGTGAGTCAAAACACAAGTCCCCAAAGTATATTGACAAAACTCTTCCACTACTCTCTTCGTCTCAATATAGTTGACATATATAGATTTGCAAAACTTCAGAAAAAATTAATAAAGGATTTAAATTGATTAATATGACCATATTAACTCGTGACATATGGTTAAGTATTAGTAGAGAATTTCAATCTTCCCACTACGTCTTTTGATAATATATGTCAATATTAACACTTGAATGAATTTTGAAGGGGCCAAAATTCGAATTTACTAACTTCTACTTGGTGAGGATTTGATTTCATTTTATAATTCCCTCTCTTTTTAAAAATAATAATAAAAACATCATAAATTTCATTTTCGTGAAGCTGATTACTTTCTATTTCAGTTCTTTTTAATATTGTTAAAAATCTCTAATTTAGTTCATAAAGATGTATCACATTCTTTTGGTCTTGATACATCACTTAGTTTTACACGAATACATTACATTATTTCAGATACATCACTTAATTTTACACTGATATATCACATTCTTTTAGAAACATCACTTAATTTTATACGAATATATCACATTCTTTCAGATACATTGTTTATTTACACGAATACATCACATTCTTTCGAATACATTACTTAGTTTTACACAGATACCTTACATTTTTGGTCATATACCAATGAGTTTCAAAGAGACTATGGAATGAGATGTAGTTAAATAAATATTCTAAGTTAAATAGTGTTCGCTTAAGAATGAAAGATTTCGATTTTACTGGCAATTCTTAGTTTAGAAGGATAAGATATTATTTATAACAAAATTTAATCTTAAAAGTAGCATTTTTTTCTCCCTTAAATGTGACGTAATTCACCAATTTTTTTTTTTTTTAAATCACTATGCAAATAATGACTTTTATGTTTTTCTTTTTATGCTTTATGTCTGTTTTAAGTACTCGATTAATGTGAATTCATTAAATTTGTTGTTAGGGTCAAGTGTTCCCAAATAATAACATAGTCTTGAATGTAGAATTGATTTTTTTTTCTTTAATTGTAAAATAATTTATCGAAAATGAAAAAGAATAATAATAATAATATTAATAATAATAATAATAATAATAATAATAATAATAATCATGGTACAAAAATAATCCTCTTTTAATTTTCCACTAGATTTTCATCCCCTCTTAGCTCTTATGTCCGACTAATGCGAATTCATATCGGAAATAACTTGGTAGACCTCTTCCTACTAAAGAAGAGTTATATCTTATTTTAGAAGGATATTATCTTATCTTTGATAAAGTCTACTACCCCTAGAATGTACCCTTGCATTTTTTTTCCTCACATGTAAGTCAATTCACCAACAACAAAAAAAAGAGAAAATGCATCCTTTTCCCCTTGAACTTGTCCTTTAAACTCACTTTAGCACATAAACTTAACTTCTGTTTATTTATCCCCCTTAACATCTTTAAAGTGTATTTTGTTTTACCCCTCAAAACTGAATACCACTCTCACAACGGAGAGTGGGTTACACACGCATCATGTCAGTGCCAAATCAGTGTCACATCAGTGCTAGGTGATTGCCACGTAAGAAATTAGAATTTTTTTTTTTTTAAATTCCACACACATACTATTTTTATATATTTTTGTTTTAAAAGCAAAAAATATATATTTATGGTTTATATATAAATATTAAATAATATATATTTATATATAAATAATATATATACAGATATATATATATATATATATATATATATATATATTAAATAGAAAATGCCCCACCCCCACCCCATTTTCATTTAAATAATATATATTTTATATAATTATTTTTATGTATTTTTATTTTAAAAATAAAAAATATACATGTACTATTTTTATATAATATATATATATTAAATAAAAAATTCAAATTAATATAGATATTACGATAATACAATTAAACCTAATATTTACCTAAAAAAATTTCAAAGCCGACCCACATTTATCTAACAACTATAAATTAAAATAAAATAATAAGATAATTAATATTTATAGAGTATTTCCTTAATAGAGTACTATTTTAGGAGTATTTTTCTAATCAAACAGTAGAAAGAAAAATATTAATTAATTCTCCTACCATATATTTTATAAAATCTAGTAGAAAGGAAAATATTAATTAATTCTCCTACCATATATTTTAGGAGTCCCTTATATTTTAGGAAGTCTAGTTAACATAATTAAAAATAATTAAATAATATATTAGTCATATTTTAGGAGTATTTTTCTACTTGAACAGTAGAATGAAAAATATTAATTAATTCTCCTACCATATATTTTAGGAGTCCCATATATTTTAGGAAGTCTAGTTCATTTAATAATAAAATAAATAAATAATAAATTTAAAAAATAGTGAAAATACAGTTTTGTCTAAAGATGGGTCTTTTAATGAAGGGCAAACAGTTCAAATCACTTTTTTTAAGGGTCTTCACACTTTTAATATATTATAGATTTATGTATGTATAAAATTATCATTCTATTCGTTTGATTTACTTGTCATATTTTATTCCTTGAGAATTAAATTGCATTGATGTTGATCAATATTTTAAAATATATTTTTTAATTATATTTATATGAAAAGGATTACAACTTATTCTACTCCCTCTGTTTTAATCTATTTGTCGTACGTATCTTTTTAGTTGTTTAAAATATATGCTTTATTTTTTGATAATGTTTTAACTCTCCACACGATATGTTTAACACAACAAGATTAAATGATATGTTGATATATTCTACATATATTTACTGTACGACTCCGGCAACAAGAATTAAAATATTCTTCATTTTTCTTAAATTTCATGTCAAGTCAAAATCAAACAAACAAATTGAAACAATAAAAGTAGACTTTCTCTATAGTTTTTAAACATTTGAATTTTTTAAAATAAATTTTGTTATACTATATCTTATCTAATCGATGTTCTCCAATACTTCATTAACCTACATCAACCTCTCCTCGTGTTCATTATATCCAACCTCTCATAGCTTTCTTGAAAAGTAAAAATAGATAAAGTCGAACGTGACAAATAAAAGTGAACCATACAAGTACAAGACATAATTAAATTGCAAAATTTAAAAATACTCTTTATTTTTTAAAACACAAAGTCAAATCAAAACCAGATAATAAATTGTATTTTAAATAAATTCAATTTAAACTAAATATTAGTTAAATTAAGCCTCGTAAAGTAAAAAATTACACTATGTCCTATCTAATCATCTCTCTTCAATATTTCACCGACCTATATCAACCTTTCCTCAATCTAAACTAAGGGGTTAAAAATCGAAAAATATGAACGAAAGAACTAGTCGAAGAGGGTTCAACGTCTGCTATATATACATGAAAAATCATTTTAAGCTTGTATAAATAGTAGTATAATATTCTGCCGATGGGAGTTTGAATGAACCCCCTCACTATTAGTTAGCTTCCCCCGTCTTTCCTCATACCCATTATATTCGAACTCTTATACCTTATGTAAAAACTGAAAAAAAAAAAATGAAATCAAGCGTGACAAATAAAAGTAAATCGAAATAGTATAAGATATAGAGGAGTTGTTTTGATACGCCATATAAGGAAATTAATCATTTTCTTACCGTAAAGCTTGGGATTAGCTATATCTCAAAATTATTTTATTTCTCTATTTATAGTAATTCGAAATAGTATAAGATATAGAGGAGTTGTTTTGATACGCCATATAAGGAAATTAATCATTTTCTCACTGTAAAGCTTGGGATTAGCTATATCTCTAAATTATTTAATTTCACTATTTATAGTAAATCGAATTAGTATAAGATATAGAGGAGTTGTTTTTATATGCCATATAAGGAAATTAATCATTTTCTCACCGTAAAGCTTGGGATTAGCTATATATCAAAATTATTTTATTTCACTATTTATAGTAAATCGAAATAGTATAAGATATAGAGGAGTTGTTTTGATACACCATATAAGGAAATTAAGCATATTCTCACCGTAAAGCTTGGGATTAGCTATATCTCAAAATTATTTTATTTCACTATTTATAGTAAATCGAAATAGTATAAGATATAGAGGAGTTGTTTTTATACGCCATATAAGGAAATTAATCATTTTCACACCGTAAAGCTTGGGATTAGCTATATCTCAAAATTATATTATTTCACTATTTATAGTAAATTGAAATAGTATAAGATATAGAGGAGTTGTTTTGATACGCCATATAAGGAAATTAATCATTTTCTCACCGTAAAGCTTGGGATTAGCTGCATCTCAAAATTATTTTATTTTACTATTTATAGTAAATCGAAATAGTATAAGATATAGAAGAGTTGTTTTGATACGC
>NW_025870797.1:9858-12227 GCF_002878395.1 Capsicum annuum
TTTATAGTAAATCGAAATAGTATAAGATATAGAGGAGTTGTTTTGATAAGCCATATAAGTAAATTAATCATTTTCTCACAGTAAAGCTTGGGATTAGCTATATCTCAAAATTATTTTATTTCACTTTTTATAGTAAATCGAAATAGTATAAGATATAGAAGAGTTGTTTTGATACGCTATGTAAGGAAATTAATTATTTTCACACCGTGAAGCTCGGGATTAGCTATATTTCAAAATTATTTTATTTCACTATTTATAGTAAATCAAAATAGTATAAGATATAGAGGAGTTGTTTTGATACGCCGTATAAGGAAATTAATCATTTTCTCACCGTAAAGCTTGGGATTAGCTATATCTCAAAATTATTTTATTTCACTATTTATAGTAAATCGAAATAGTATAAGATATAGAGGAGTTGTTTTGACACGCCATATAAGGAAATTAATCATTTTCTCACCGTAAAGCTTGGGATTAGCTATATCTCAAAATTATTTTATTTCACTATTTATGGTAAATCGAAATAGTATAAGATATAGAGGAGTTGTGTTGATACACCATATAAGGAAATTAATCATTTTCTCACCTTAAAGCTTGGGATTAGCTATATCTCAAAATTATTTTATTTCACTATTTATAGTAAATCGAAATAGTATAAGATATAGAGGAGTTGTTTTGATGCGCCATGTAAGGAAATTAATCATTTTCTCACCGTAAAGCTTGGAATTAGCTATATCTCAAAATTATTTTATTTCACTATTTATAGTAAATCGCAATAGTATAAGATATAGAGTTGTTTCGATACGCCATATAGGGAAATTAATCATTTTCTCACCGTAAAACTTGGGATTAGCTATATTTTAAAATTATTTTATTTCACTATTTATAGTAAATCGAAATAGTATAAGATATAGAGGAGTTGTTTTGATACACCATATAAGGCAATTAATCATTTTCTCACCGTAAAGCTTGGGATTAGCTATATCTCAAAATTATTTTATTTCACTATTTATAGTAAATCGAAATAGTATAAGATATAGAGGAGTTGTTTTGATACGCCATATAAGGAAATTAATTATTTTCTCACCGTAAAGCTTGGGATTAGCTATATCTCAAAATTAGTTTATTTCACTATTTATAGTAACTACTGTTTATCTCATCATATAGCAAACGAGCCGGTGTCTACAAGCACTAAAAATAGTGATTTTTATTGTATTTTCTTGTTTTGGTTTCATAATCTTATAGTAATCTTGGATCACTTTAGTCTTTTTGAGACAAAAAGTGATCTTTCTTGGTATTTTCTTTTTTTGTGTCAGTGAAAAAAATATACATATATTTATATATATATATATATTTGGTAATCGTAGTGTCCGACCCAACTTTTACCGATAATATTTTTGTCTTTATTGGAAGTTGAACCTGTGACCTCATAGTTGTGACTCATTTCATTGACCGCTAGGAGACACCGTTGGGTGGGTGAAAAGGTTTATATATATAATATGGTTACGAAGATGATGAAGTGTATGTCATGGCCACCATTATTATCATCAAAGAAATATGAGGCTAAGATTACTGTGAATTGCCTTAAAGGTTTCAACTTTTTGTTATATGAGAAAATGGGGGACCAAGATTTTGATAGATTAAGAGTTGAAATTAAGTGGAAGGGATCATCAAAGGGTATTTCACTGAATTTGAGGTCATTTAATAGGAGAAGTGTAAAGAAGAATTTTACTAAAGAAGAGTGTTTGAAGGAAGATGAAGGGATTTTGAATGGAATGAGGAGTTTTTGAGTGTTTGTAACTTTTCAGGTTGGAAAGATGGTGTTTTTTAGCCTTGGAAAGTTGTCTTTACTGTGATCAATGTGAGTTTCTTGATTTTTTATTTTATTAGTCGTTGTAGTATTGCTCCTGTAGTTTTTTGTCCTTCGATTTCTGTTACTATACAATATTTTTTATATCTCAATTATCTTATTGTTTTGCTATAGTTTTTTTTTTTTTAATAATATTTGTTGTTTTTGTTTGTAGTTGTTGACTGTTTTGAACTATTTTTTTTCGACCATCGGAAACACTTTCTAACTTTGAGATAGGGGTAATGTCTGAGTACACTACTCTCCCTACCCTTCCCAGACCCCCACATGTGAGATTTCATTAGGTGTGTTGTTGTGGATTTTGGCTGTTGAGTGAAACTGAAAAAGAATTTTTAAAAAATTATCTTTGGGTTTTCTTATGAAATAAGAACTCTGAATCCAATTCTAGGGAATTTGATTACTTCCTAATATTAGTGGAACTATGCATTCATTTCTCCTAATTATTTTTTTATGTAACTTATTTTCACTTGTATTTTTATTTGGTATGATGATGACATGTGTTGAG
>NW_025870798.1:0-3275 GCF_002878395.1 Capsicum annuum
GACTTAAAATAATTAATTAGGGATAATATAGTAAAATTATGGAACAGCTGAAGCTGATGAAGAAGCAGACATGTTGACGAAGAGCTGCCTGCTTCTTCACTCTTATTAATAATAGTAATTCTTATATATAAATGACTTAAAATAATTAATTAGGGATAATATAGTAAAATCACGAAGCAGCTGAAGCAGGTGAAAAAGCAGACATGTTGACGAAGAGCTGTCTGCTTCTTCACTCTTATTAATAGTAGTAGTTTTTAATTAAGTATTATTAATTTTTTTATATATAAATGATTTAAAATAATTAATTAGGAATAATATAGTAAAATTATGTAACAGGTGAAAAAACAAACATGTTGACAAAGAGCTGTCTGTTTCATCACTATTATTAATAGTATTAATTAAGTATCATTAATTTTCTTATATATAAATGACTTAAAATAACTAATTAAGGAATAGCTAAAGCAGGTGAAGAAACAGACATGTTGACGAAGAGCTCCCTACTTCTTCACTCTTGTTAAGAGCTTATTAACAGTAGTAATGTACAGTATTATAGTATTATTAAATTATGGACGCTCTAATTATATAATGCTTTGATCACTAACATAATTTTACAGACACGAATAAACCCCCAAAAAGAAGACAAACATTTATTTAATGGTGTACGCAATCCCAAACACGTGAAATTAATCTCTTGGTTCGGTGTATCCACTCCCAAACACGTTGAAATTAATTTCAAAGTTCTGTGAGGCATGTACTACTGTGCCATCCTTTTCCCTCTTGGGCCTACTGCCCACATTCATGAATGTAAAATGGTCTCTCGTCAATTTCAGAAACTCATTGTTTGTTGTTACGTAGAGTTTGTCTGCATATATGATAGCCATAGGGACATATATTTAAGCAATTTGGGACAGTTTAAAAAATAAAATTACTTTGTAAAGAGTTATCAAAATTATAATTTCAAGATGAAAATAGAAAATTTATATATATAGTAGAAGCAGATGCTAGTGAATATAGTTATGGAGGAGTACTTAAATATCGATATGAAGCAGAAAAAATAGAACACCATTGTAGATACTACTCAGGTATATTCAATGAGACAGAAATAAAATGAGAAATAAATAGGAAAGAATTATGTTCATTATATAAATGTTTGTTAGCATTTGAGCCATATATTGTGTATAACAAATTTATTGTACGAACAGATAATACACAGGTACGCTGGTGGTTAACAAAGAAAATACAAAATTCAGTTACAACAATAGAGATTCGGAGACTAGTCTTGAATATATTAAATTTCACATTTACAATTGAAGTGATCAGTATTAACAAAAATGTTATTGCAGATTACATATCAAGACAAAGCTACACAGACTGAAATAATAGAAGAAGATACTCTAGAAAAAATACTTAACATCCTAACTACGCTGTCAATGAAAGTGGACAGTATGGGTAATGAGATAGAAAAGCTAAAGACTAATGAAGATAAACTGAAGTCTATAGCTACAAATCAGCTAACTCAGCAGTGTGCAGAGCTATGTCGATCGGAAGACATTAAAGTTTCAGAGCTAGAAGGAGACGTTGGGACACTCCATAAAACCCATAACATTTATCAATCTACTTCTGCAGGTACAAGCAAAGGAGTTAATCGACCAAGATACTAGAATATGAATATGAATAAAATATTTGAAAAACCATTTACACCAAAAACACAAAAAGACCACTTGTTCATACCCCCACAAGTTACCACACACCGAGATAGCCTAAACCAAGATAAAGAAGTTTACAACTACACAACCCAGAAATACATAGAAACTATCTACAGAGTACAAACTTTTCTAAACCATAACCCCAGAGCTACAAACATCAAAGAACCAAACACCAACTATATAACCCAAAAATTACAAGGATAAAACAAACTAATTGCACAACCCAAAACTAACCCAAGCCTAGTAAAAACTTGTTTTGACTATGGACTGTCAAACACCATATACACCCAAGACGGAGAAGAATTAACAGCTATGGAAGAATTACACAAGACATTCACCACCTACAAAAGGATAACGAAAGAAAATCTATTTTACATAAAATGTTATACTACACCAACAGAGATACTATATGACAAAATAAAACCAGTTATACAAGTTGTAAAAATAGGACTAACTAGAGATATGATCATACCAGAAGATATTACACAGCAACCGAAGATACCCAGAATTGAGATACCCGACTTCTAAGCAAATAAATGACTTATTGGACTAGCTACGATTATCCAAGAACTAGCAAATAATTATACTAATGGAAACCCAATATGGAGCTATTATTCGAGAGATCATCAAATGATTTACTCTAATTCAAAAGAGCTACGACAAGCAGATATGGAGATGTCAGACAATGGATAATGACATTACTTAACCCAGAAAAACAATCTACCGCAAGAGCAATTAAAAAAGGATTTATTTCAAATGGACTACTGACAAGATATTGTAAAATAATCGGACACAAATATCCAGATCACCAATGTTCAAGATGTAATGGAGAAGATAACATTATCCCAGAAGTACATCTAGAATAAAAGAAGACAAAATGCCAGCTGAAAAGATAAGATAAGAAGCAATAATGGAGATATAACAGATACGACAACATCAACGGAAGACAAGATATTGGTTAGAAGCATTGTATAGATTTTTTAGTCCTTACGTAAATTTGTAAATTAGCTTTTATGTAGACTTGGATTTTTCTTTTAGCCTTTAAAGGTTATGTATAGGCTTTTTAGGTTAGGTAGCCTTAGACCTTTCTTAATAGCCTTTTTGACTTTACAAATTAGAATTTTTAAAACGTGTAAGGATATTGTAAAGATTTCTCTATAAATGAAGGAAACTGAAGGCATTGCAAAGCAAGCCTTCATGCGTTGAAGCAAATAATCTCTCCATTTCACAACAAATATTTTGCTCAGTTAATTAAAAAACAGACATATTTCAATGGAAAAAGCTATAGAGGAACAAACTTCAGAAATATCGAAACTACGCGAACATGTATATTTATTTATGATTATGAATAGCTAAATTCATAATTCCTAACAATCATGATATGATAAAATAAATTCATATTAGTTACTTTATAGTAGAATTATTCGAAGAATAATATGTTAAGAAGTTTATTAGCAAAGTGGAAACGGAGAAAAATCCCTAAGAACTATGCCATCCTAAAGGTGAAACCAATGAGGCAAGAAGCCGTGGCGGGGAGTAACCAGAGTAGAGGCGCTGTTTAAGGAAAAA
>NW_025870799.1:4772-6065 GCF_002878395.1 Capsicum annuum
GCATTCGCTAGTTCGGCATTCTCGATCTTCTTTCCTGCAGGCATGGAAATCAAACTGGAATGAGACCTTCCTTTCTGTCGACATTCTTGAGGAGCTCTCGGTACTCGACCGTTAAGTAAGGTCTGTTACGGAAGACCCTTTGCCTACTTTGCCTATTATTAAGACTACTCCCCCCGAAATTTCGGGAAATATAAAGTTCGTAATCCCAGGACGTGTAGCATACTGCTTCGAGAGGGATAGGGTTACCCACACCAAACCTTCGCGCTGCGCAGTTAAGAGAAAAATTGTCCCCAAGGCAACCACTTGTGTCTTTCTTGGATATGCTCGGTCCGGGTATATATATGCTATGACGTGAAATCCAAACATATATAAATCATGAATTCTTCAGAGCGGGCCGGCAGGCCGAGCGTACGGGGACCATCGAAGAAGTGCCTCAGACAAGTGTTTTCCTCGCTACGAACTACGCGAACAACATTGACTTGGAACTGAATTGGCCAAGCCCAGGGATTGACAAATCTATAGTGGCCGGTCTATCTTCTTCTGGGCGAGCTGCGGAGGGTCATCCCGAGCCAGAAATGTGATATGAGTCCCTTCTAATAGAGTCTAAGGCAAGGTGGTTCGTATGCCTCGAACTGACATAGGTGAATCGGACCAACACCTACCCGAAAGCAGCGGCGAGGCAGACATTGATTTTGCAGAAAGGCTGGCAGTGGTACTTTGGCGAATCAGGCGTCGCTTCTATTTCTTGGAAAGTTTTCCAACTTTCCAACCGGGGCTGATAACCAGGGAGCGGACAAATTACCCGACGAATAATAGGTACCCCGACTTGAATGATCGAATCGATTCTTTCACTTTGTCGAACTCGAGACTTCCTCTGGCAACGACTTTCATTTTTCCAAGGAAAAGAGCACTGGGTGGAAAAGTGCATTTGTATCACACTCCCCGGTTCTTAAACATAAGGGAATGTTGTTTTCTGCACTATAGTCTCAATGTTGCATAATAGACAAAGCACGGGCTTCTTCGCAAGAAGAACTTTTTTTTGGAAAGATCGTATGTCAATGTTCCCAGGGTAGGAACTTCCACAAGGTATCATTTTTGTTCCAGCTTGACTTAGGAATTCCTGTGAATGATTTCGTGCCCGGTAAAGGGGACTTCTTTTTCATTTCGATAGGTAGGGTAGGAATATACCTAGGAAGGAAGCGGAAGTGAAGTACAAAGTTCCGACGTCAATTGGTTACCGGAGCCCTCTTTTCATCTAACAAGGCCATCTCTGTGGGAGGCTGCTACCCATAA
>NW_025870800.1:0-1442 GCF_002878395.1 Capsicum annuum
AAAAAAAGAAATAGATAAAATAAAATAACAAACTACAGAAGAAATACTAAAAATAGAAGAAACTAAAAATAGTAGGATTGCTGAATTAGAAAAATAACTACAAATGCTAAAAGATTTACATGAAAAGAGACAGAAAGAAGAAGAAGAAGAAGAAAAAGATAAAGAGCAAAAATTATTAAACGAGATAGATTAATTTAAAAAAAAAATTAGAAATAAAAAATAAAGAACCAGAAACCAGTGAATTAGAAATAAATGCAATAGATGCTGAAGAAACAGATAATTATGATTCAGAAGATAGTGAAACATATACAGAAATTCTAGAAAACATAGGAAAACTAGAAATTAATGAAAACAAGAAGTAATTAATAAAGAAAATCTAGAACTAATAAATACAGAAGTAAATACTCTAGATAAAAATATAATACCTAGTACATCAGAAATAAGAAAACCAGCCTATAATTACAAAAATAAGTTTAAAAGATATAATCCAAAGAATGAATATAATAAATGGACACCAAAACAAATAATTAATTACAATTTTTTAGATTTAGACTGTGTAATAAATACAAATAAAACAATACAATTATGGATAGGATACATGTCAAAACAATTATTAGATAATAAAATAGATACAACAAACACACCAGAATATATAGAAAAGACATTAATAGGAACAGTAAAATTATGGTTTTTAAACCTAGCTGAAGCAAGTAAAAAAATACTAAGATCTGATAATAAAATAGAAGGAACATCAATACCTACTAAAATACTACCAACAGAAATATTGAAAAAAATATGAAATAGCTATAAGAGAAGAATTTAGTAGTATACAGAAGAAGAAGAAGAAGAAGAAGAAGAAGAAGAAGAAGAAGAGCAAAATAAAGAGAAAGATACGAATAAGAATTTAATGTTAAAATTAGTAATATGTACTATGTGCTATATAGATGAGTATACATGCGCATTTAAAGAATATTACTATAAAGGAACATATAATATAGAAAAAAGTAAAGAAATATGAAGATTATATTATAGTAAATTACTTGAACCATTTAGTTCAAAAATAATAAAAAGTTGGGATGAATCAAAAATAGTAGATATACTAGGAGCAAGAATAAAATTTTTACAACAATGGTATAGAAATCTATGTGAAAAATATAGAGAAGAAATAAAAATGGAAAAGACATTAATAAGAAATTTAGTATGTTGTAAAGATAAAATAGCACCTCAATTTGGATGTGGAGAAAGATATTATAAGAAAAGAAAAAGACATAATAAATATAAGAAATACAAAAAATCAAAATCTAAATATAAGAAACCAAGAAAAAGATATTATGTAAAAAAATATAAACATAAAAGACCATATAGGAAAAAGAAATCTATAAAAGAATGTCCTAGTTTTCCACAATTATAACAAGTACATTCTTTTATAGATTTCTTTTTCC
>NW_025870801.1:0-20602 GCF_002878395.1 Capsicum annuum
AGTCGAATGTGATCATCTACTCTCTCTCTCTCTTCCTCTCTAAACCCGAAGACGAAGAAAGAGGAGTGTTTAAAAGTGCTTGTATATAAAATATTTGATGTAGTCAGTGTTGAGATGTATATAAATAACTATTTGATGATAGTTCGGGTAGAAAGTTGAGAAAATTGAAGGAAAGGTATCATTTAAATCTTGAATGAAGGATTGGTGGCATTGACCAACTTAAAGAGTCAAACATAATTAGAAAACTTGATTAAGTTAATTGTGGACTTGATTAATATTTTCAAAACTTTCTAATATTTTCAAAATTATAAATCAACCCACACCCATCTCCTCTCCAAATCAACTGTATCTCTCCTCTCTCTGGACATTTTTTCTCAACTCTCTCCCAATCAATAGTTCTGTAAAAAAATTTTCTCTTCAATCCCTGACAACTTCAACCTCCGACGACAAATAGTTGAGTGAGTTCCTTTTCTACTTTCAACCATCAATTGATGTGATAGCAGTTCTCCGGCGACAACAACTTCAAATTCTTCGTCGTCCCATTTCTTCTTTCACAATAAAAAAATTATGTCTTTTTAATTATGAAGAAAAAGAGGAACTTGAGCCAACTTCTGTTTTAGTATTGGTTAACAATTTCAATATTTCTTGCTTAAATTTGAAATGTGAACTGAATAAAATCCTAATTCTCATATTTCTTCTCTACTCTTTTCGGCGTGAAATATAATTTTTTGTAGTTATTGTAGTTCTTGTTATCAAACTGTTGATTCTATTTGTTGGTGTCTGTTGAGTTTTTTGAAGTTTAATTTTTGTTGTTTGTGTTTGTACAAACACAAAACAACAATGTTTATGATTTTTGATCACCATTGATGTTCTTAGTGTATGTGTTGTGTTGGTGTTGCTGGATTAATTAGTTGTTTTTCTTGGTAAAAATGGTGTATTTGATATTAAACGGTGATAGTTCTATTTTTCTATCAAACAAAAATTTTGTACTATTTTTTTCTGCAATAGATGAACTATCTGATGCAACAAATGAAAATTTGATGCAACTGATGAAAACCTGATGCATCAATGAAAATCTTATGCAACAGATGAACAATCTAACAGATCATTCATCTATTGCGACAAACGAGTCTTCTGTTTGGAAGAAATCTAAATAATAAGGATAATATATAATAGTTCAAACAGATAACTCATTTGGCAACAGATGAGTGATCTGTTTCAACAGATAAGTGATCTGCTTTTATTGTTTCCAACGGATTACTCATCCTTTGCAACAGGTTAGTTATATGCTGCAATAGATAACCTACCTAGTGCAACAGATGAGTGATCTATTTTTATTGTTTCCAATGGATTACTCATCTGTTGCAACAGGTTGGTCATATTTTGCAATAGATAACCTACCTAGTGCAACAGATAAGTGATCTATCTCAACAGATGAGTGATCTTTTTAATTATTTCCAATGGATTACTCATCCGTTTAACAGTTGATTATATGTTGCAATAGATAACATACCTGGTGTAACAGATGATTGATCTATTTCAATAGATGAGTGATATATTTTTATTGTTTCCAATAGATTACTCATCCATTGCAACAAGTTGGTTATATGCTGCAACAAATAACCTACCTGGTGCAGCATATGTGTAGTTTATTGGAACTGTTATTTTACTATTGTGCATGTTAGCTTTATTGTTATCCCTTTTTAACGATGCATTAATCAATTATAATTTATTTTATGTTACTATTAATTTTAGATAATATGGCTCCCAAAAGAAAAGAAACCGAATCAAGTTCAAGTATGGAACAAGTGAAGCAGCTAGGCTATATCTACCACTGTATGAGCTTACTTTACAAGTGTTATCTCAATCAGGAGAAGAAGATAATGAACATGGGGAGGATGAATATTTCAAAAGAGATGATCCAAATACTAATAATCCTTCCATCGAAGAGTTGGTCAAAACTTTCAACATTGATAGTTATCATGTGAGAATTCAGTGTGATGGTGCCACAGATTTAACTGGTGATTTCATGGTTAAGTCAACCTTGGAAAAATATTTTGATACCTTCAGAAAAATACTTTGAGAACAAAAATTGGATGCTTATTTCAGGGACAGCTAATTTGGGCAATATCTTAATTTTCCGGAGGTTAACAATGTTCGTTTCCAAATGAAATTGGTATATGATCTTCTCAAGCGTATGTTTATGCATGAAAACAAAGATAAGATGGATGAGGTGTGGATATATTACAGTGGCATGCCTGTTTGTTTTGGTTGGAGGTTTGCCATAGTTACTGGATTAAAATGTTATCCTCCTTCTGATTCTCAAGTTATACCTATTCTAACCCCAAAAAACACCCCGCACACCTCAAAAGGCAAAGGCAAGTCGAGTGATCGTGATGACCTGGTGTCCCTTGTTTCTCCAAGCTTCAAAAACATAAATTTGATAAAAGCGTTGAAAGGTAAAAGACTTTCAAAGAAGCACAAGCAATCATTGTGCTTGGTTATTACATAACATTTTTTGGACGAGAGACGTTAACAACAACACAGCACTTGGTTTAATAAATCTCTCCGAGGATCTTGAGGCATTTAACAACTATCCTTAGGGTTTTGAAAGCTTCAAAATTACTGTCAAATATTTTTTGACTCCGTTAACGCCAAAGACAGTCAACTTATATGACTTTCCATGGGCTTTAATGGTAAATATTTCTTTTATAATGATATGATTCATATTTTTAATCAATAATGCTTTTGATTTATTAGCATTATTTTACAGGCTTGGGTGTTTGAATTCATTCCTTACTTAAGACAATAAGTGAACTACCAGGAAGAATTTTTCTATCTAAGAATCCTGAAATGGTCGTCGGTCAAAACTGATAAAAATTTAAAACTTTTTTATCTCTTCAACCCCCCGAAGAAAGAAGTAAGTCTAATTCTAATTAAGTTTTAATTAATGATTTTTTGAAATGATTTCATTATCATTCTAATATATGTATTGATTTTCTTTAGATTATCTATCTGTGGCTTGTTTCGACCAATCGAGAATTGAAGATGCCATTTTTTCTTACTTTAAGGTATGTGCAAACTTTATTGGACCCTAAGGTCATTCATAGAATAAAAAAAGAATTGTTTAGAGCAACAGTCATCGCAAGAAAAATAATTCTGGAGGGTGGGCTTATTGTTGTTGATGATGGTAGTGGTAGTGGTAGTGGTGCTTCCGTTGGGGCTAATGATGCTCCTCTTATAGTTTTTGAAAAACCAAACCATTATGATTATGATCATATTGGTCATATAGATTTTGCCACTTCGAGTTAATGTTCTGCATGCAAATGTTAAGATTGCAAGGCGAAATATGATGTAGCTATTAATGGTATTAATGCATTAATTGCTTCTGTAAAGAAAATGACATCTAAGAGGGGTGTAATTCCATCAAAGAGGATTTCATATTCATACACTCCACTAGATATCAAGGTGACTAAGAGGAGAAGGAAAGAAATTTCCAAGGCATATCAAGCATCGAAAAAAGTAAATTTCAACTCCTCTGCCTTTGTCTTTCACCTTTGATCAATGTACAAGGGCCACAGGAGAGCAGCATGAGATGAAGAAGGCAAATGTATATCATCTGTTCCAATAAACAAACAAACACATATTTGTTTCACCAGATGATACATCTATTAAAAATTATCAAATAGATATATACATCTGTTGCAACTATGGTCTAACCTATTGCATCAGATGCGTTATCTATTACGATAATTGTCTTACCTATTGCATCAGATGCGTTATCTGTTACAACATATGTTCGTTTGTTTCAACAAATCAAATAGGTCTTTGTACTGTTTTAATTTGTACCGACAGATAATTCATATGTTGCAGCAGATGGGTCATTTGTTCAAAATTATCGTACAACTTTGTTTTACCTATTTGAATTTATCCTAACGTATGATCTATCTGTTGCAACAAATAGATAATCTATTGTATATCTGTGATTAGAAATCTCATTGATATTCTGGCTTTCTAGGTGGATGTCACAGTAGAAGCTACTATTGAACAACATAATATCACAATTGATAATCCATCCACTGCTTTCAAGAAAGAAGAAAAAGTGGAGCCTGTCAGTTCAAGAGAATGGAAGAATGACTTGTTTAAAAGGTTTAACATCTCGGACGAGGCTCCAAAAAACTAACAAAGTTCATCAACGACTTTAGAATGGATTGCCAATGGGCTGTTAAAGCATCATGCCGACAGGTACATAAATTATTTTTAAAGATATTTATTTATACAATTCTTGTTGTAATAATATGATATTAACACATATAAATCATGTAAAAAAAATGACGAACACTACAAAGTGAACGAATCGAGTCTTGATTTTGATATTTTCGACTTTGTTGTTGTACATCCCGAAATAAAGAATTGATTCTATTTGATGTTACAGCCCCAAACTTGCTGGAATAATTAGGTTTAAATGTCATACATATTACTATTAATTAATACTTTATTTAATTGCATCTGTGTATTAATTTTACTGTCACGTAATCTGAAATGCTTGATAATATGTGCAGGACATCAATGTTATTTTTTACTACCTTTAAAAGAAGGTCAAGGTGTAAACACAAGAACAATATTGATACACGACAGACAATTGTTTGTACAAAGTTTACATAAATAATGTCTACGATAGGTATTGTCAATAACAGCCGAAAGTTTTTTGAAATGAGGAATGCTTAATCAACATCATCAAAGGTTTTAGCATTTCAGCTAGCTTACCTTGGCATTTGGTCGATGAAGTGTACATCCAAATCAATTATGGTGATGAATTTCATTGAGTGTTGGCTGTCATCGTTCTAAAAGAAAGGCACATCCGAGTTTATGACTCGATGTCGCGAAAGAGACATTCTGGGCCATCATCTGAGATACAAAAGCTGGCCAACATATTGCCTATTAACTTGATATGAGTGGCTTTTTTATCAAAAGGTTTGTACTAATTGGTCGACGATTGAAGCATATCGGGATAAAATGAGTAATCCATTTGATGTAGAAAATGTTGAAGGAATTTCTCAACAACCATTGGTAGTCTGTAAGTATCATGATTTATTTTCATTTCATAAATTTTACAACGCTTACATGAATTGGATTATATTTTTTTTAAATACAGGGATTGCGGTATTTTTGTTGCCGCTTATGCTGGGTATTTGAGCAATAGATTACAAGTACCAAATGATGGACTTGATGAGGGATTACACCGCAAAAGATATCCTGCTCTTTTATGGAAATACGGAGAAGCAAAAGCGCAGAAACCATATGCAAGCGACATTAAAGATCCACGATGACCAAAGCCGAATTTAATAGCACCGGATAGAGAACAACTTATCCATATTGAGTAGATCTTTATAGCTTGAGTCTGTCAAATTAATAACCTCTCCTTAGGAATTGTTGGCACCAAAATTTAAATTGTTGTTTTATTTGTAGAGCAGATCATCTGTACCCATAATAATTTTTTTTACATTTTATTTATTTATTGAGTTATTTCATGTAATTTATGAAGGATTGCTTTATTTTATGTTGTCTATGAATTTAATTTAATTGTTAGTTTTAAACTTATTAATTAAAATGGAATACTACAGCAATAGATAATACATCTTTGCAACAGATGACATATCTGTTGGAAATTATCAAAGGGATTTAGACATATATTGCAACATGTAGGTCATTTGTTGAAAATGATCAAACAGGTCTTCCTACTATTCTGATTTGTTCTATAGATTACCTATCAGTTGCAACAGATAGACTATATGTTGCAACAGATTGTATATCTATTATGACAGATAGACAGAAATATCTGCATAATGCTATGGATGACTAACCAATTATAATAGATAATAAATTTTTCACAACAGATAGACTATATGTTACAATAGATAGACAATCTGTTTCATCATAAAATATTCAACTTTCGTCAAATATAAAAAATTATCACTACATGTAAAGTGAAGTGGCTTTGAATAAAAAATTGTTATGGTGTTTGTCTTTGTACATCTTCTTCTTAATACACAGGCTCCAAGCATCTAGTTAGTACCTCATAAGCCCAGATATCTTCCATCTTTTCCATAATGCCATCGCACAGAGCGGCTATTTTTGTGCTGGCTATTTTTCATAAGCGCGTACGACCCTCACACGACATCGATTTTATTTTTTTGAAGTTCTATGTCCTTGTTTCGACTTTCAAAATCTCATATTTTTATCATCAACACTTCCACTGGCAAATGATCCATCAGTTTACTCTGCCTCAACAAGCTGGGGAACAACTCTAACAGTGGCTGCATATGGGTACATAAATGAAGTTATCGAAGATAGGTAAGTTGCAGTCATAAACCTTAATATTTCCCTCCTCAAGTAGTATCTCAACAACAAGAAAATGTCTGGCTTTCATATTCATGACTTTAAGAATTCTCTTTGCCTTGGTCCAGCTCTTGTCATGTGGAAATAACCTTTTCTCTCTAATATAGTTAATCATATCTTCATCCCATTCAAATGTAGAAACTAACCAATCAAATCCCGGGCCACCGGGAGTGTCAGCTAGCCTACTAAGCTCATTATACCTATTCTTAAAATTATTGTAGAAGTTGAGATCCCTTATCCTATCGGCAGTATCATAACCATCCGGGTACGTTAATTGCATGCCTCTCATAAGGCATAGAATTTCATCAACATACTATGATATAAGAAGATAATTTTTAAATAGGTTAGTAATTGTAAAGAAGAAAAACATAGTGGAAAGATGCAACGGATGGTCCATCTGTTGTAGAGGGTTCTCTGAATCCCTTCACAAATTACCCAGCTAACGTAACTTATACAACAGATGGGTAATTTTTTGTAACAAAACCACCACTAGTTGCACCAGAATACCCAACTGTTGTAACAGATGACACATCTGTTGTGTAGCTTCTTATTCATAGAGTAGATTAGAAGGCTAGGTTAGGAAAAGTAAGCTTACCCAATCCACGCACCGCTTACGCATACTTGTTATATTCTTGAAGTCTTGGGTGTGAAAGACATGCATGGTGTATTCTTGTGTAGGTTTCTTGGAATTCGTGGTCCTTTACAGTTCCTTCTTCTATTCGTTGTCAAGTGTCACGTATATTTCCACCTTCTTAAATAGCCCTTGAACTTCAACAACTTTTGGAGTGGGAGGAGTTGCATTTTTTTGTTTTCAGATAGGAGAGTATTTGGTTAATTTTTCTTTTCTTCCTCCTAACTGCAAATATAGGAGTGTATGTCTCCCTCACCTTCTTGGATGGTATGTGTAAGACCCCACAAATCTTTCTAGTCGTTGAAGCTTGAAAAGAGGTTCCCGACTTAGAATCTCCTAGCTAAGTATTCAAACTTAGTGCTATTTTGGCCTTCGAAAGTTAGCGTTCTTATTTCATGACCTTTACATCCATAAACTTTCGATATTTAAGTTAATCCATGATCAGAAAGGTCAATAGGGGTTCCCAGATGAGTTTTGGATTTTTCGAACCTCGATTAGACCACGTTTGGAATCCCAAAACGGTGGACCAATGCAATCTTGGTGTGCTACGTCACTATCATATTGGTCAATATTATTGCAGGAACTGCCAGTCAAAAGTACTGAGGCTTGGCGCGATCACGACTCGACACGTTAGGTATCACGTCGACCAGCGCGTCAGCACCCAGTTCCAGTCATTAAAATAGTCGCGACCCTAGGGTTATTTCAGTTTTTTTTCCACTCTTATATAAGCCTATAACACGAGATTCAGCCGTTGTTTACCCACTTATATTAGTTTTCTCTCAATTTTCCTTAAGAATAAGTTTAGGGTTTCCCATTGAAGATCTAAATTAAAGAAAAATCCACCATCTATCTCTGTAAAATCAAGAACTAAGGTATGTTAGATGTTGATTCTTGGGTTCCTTCCACCCAAGAAGTTCAAGAACCCTTTTCAAATTATTAATATTGAATATTTATGATTTTCATGATTTATGTGAGGTGAAGTTCATGTTTATATGATTGTTGAGTTGTTATTCATGTTCTAGGTTAAAGTTCCGAGATTTGATTCTAGTATGAGATGAATTTCATGATATTCATGATATACCCTTCAAGTTGCATGTTGATTTATGTAGTTATGTTAATTTGATGGATTGATTGTTGCTTAACCAAATTATGCTCCCTATATGTTTGATACAATGCTTATTTAAATGAGATAGTGTCATTATAGCATGTTAGTATGAAACCCCCAATTACGTATAAGTTATTGCATACCAAGTGTTTGTAGAAAAGCCTTAGCAAATGAAATATGAGATGTTAGCATGAAATCCCCAATTATGTACAAGTTGATGTATGTTAAGTGTTTGATGAAAGACTTCATTGGATGAATTATGAGACATTAGTGTGCATTCCTATGCATGTGTGAGTTTATAACTTTCAAGTGCTTGAAGAGATGCCTCATTGATTGTACTGCGAATGATAGATTATTGTATGCTATTCAAGAACTGTCATGTCTTAATTATTTTATGTTATCGAGTCCTGGGGTATTTAATACATGATAATTTAGCTGTGTGCCTAGAGTTAGTGTCAGTTACAGTACTCTCAGTCATATCGAGATCAGTAGTATTCTCATCCAGTTACAAAATTTAGTAGAACTCAGTCAGTTACATAACTTAAGAAAATCCAGTAAGCTCAGTATCATTCCAAGTATAGCTCAAGTATTCAATTTAGATCTCAGCAGTATTCAAGTATTCAGTTTAGAACCCAGTAGAATTCAGTTAGTTTAACATTTTGTCAGTCAACGAAACTTAGTAAGCTTAGTTCAGCTCAGTTAAACAGTATGAATAGTAATAGATTTAGCTCAGTCTAGTACAATCTAAGAATCAGTTCAGCATCTATTCAGTTGGAAGTAGGACTCAGCACCGAGCGAGGGCAGGGATGGCGATTTCCCCGTTAGAGAGGCAAAGTCGTTAGTAGTAGTCCCTATACTCCAGAACTGCGTAGCTAGCGTAGGATGAGGAGTCACCCATTAGATTAAGGCTTGGCTACCTCCCAGGAGTCACCCATTATATTAGGCTTGACTTTCTGTTTAGATCACCTGTTAGATAGGCTTGACCATAGTAGATATCTTTACTCGTGGTACGGTACTGACACTCTTCCAGCTGGGGTTACAGGTTGGACCCCACTAGTTCAGATTTGGACCATGTCAGTTAGATGACTACTTACCCCAGTCTCAATTTCAGATTCAGTCTCAGTAATGGAATGCAGATCAGCATTACAGAAATTAGGACTGTCAGATATAGTAATCAGCTCAGAAAAGAACTTAAACAGTTCTGAAGATTTAGAGATCACCCGTTAGATAGGCTTGATCTCAAATTCAGTCAATCATATTCATTATCAGTAGATACAGAGATCACCCATTAAATAGGCTTGATCTCAGATTTAGTCAATAAGTATCAGTATCAGTAGATTTAAGGATCATCCGCTAGATAGGCTTGATCTAAGATTTCAGTGTTTGTAGATTTAGTTATCAGAATTTAGTATCAGTAAACTTAGATAGCAGTTATCAATAATCCAGTCATTAGAAATCAGTACTCAGCGTTACTACAATTTCAGTTACACTTTATGCATTCATGCATGTATCCTCATTCAGCATACTCATGTATTCAGTCAGTATTGTTCATACATATAAACCCTTCCATTTAGCCTTACCTCATCTAGCATACTAGTATATTCTCATGTATTGACACATACTTTTCTCTTGCGCTATGGTGATTTATACCATAGGTTCAGAAGCACGAGATCTCAAGCAACCTTAGCAGTTCAGACTCAGCCAACAACAGTAGACATAGCAGTGAGTCCTCATTATTTGAGGATGTTATATTATTTCATTATATTACTAGACTTAGTATTTTAGTAGACGGAGTTAGTTGGGGAATTTTCCCATCAACTCCACAGTTTAGACAGTTTAGAGGCTTTCAGACTAGATTTTAAACAATTGTATTAGTATTCAGTTTTCAATTGTATTTCAGTTTTTGAACCTTATGGCATGTTTCTTGCCAGTTTTCCATATTTTTACAGTATATCATGCAGTGCTCAGTTACAGGTATCATTTAAGGGTTAGCTTGTGGTACTTCGAGATATGAGTACCGTGTAGCGTCTGGGGTACCATACTCGGGGCGTTACAGTATGACACCCCTTTTGGATTTCAATTCCTAGGCATCTTCAACGATAGCCTCTAGTTTTACAAGGATTTTATCATGTCTGTCTTTGCACACTTTGCATTTGCAATGAGAACATAAGAGTAAAAAGGGGTGAGACAAACCACTATAAGAGTGGGAGGGACCACCGTATGGGTGAGAAGGACTGATATAAGGGTGATTTCAATAATATTTTTTTTATGCATCAATATGCTCATCATCATGATTGGCAGCAGCCTCAGCCTCAGGATGACTTTCACCAACATGAACAACTCCACCAGCAACACCTTCAGAAGAAGCACCCGAATCTCTTACAGTAGGTTGGTCATGAAGAGCCCCAACATTAGGATGACCTTGCCTAACTACTCTTCTTATAGCTATTTCTCCAGTCAATTCCTTCTTTATTAGATCCACCATTCAGTCTGCTATTATATCAACAAGACTTAGAGTAATAAAAGAAGTCATTCCCAACTCCTGCTCAGTAGGCAGGATCCATGGATTCATAACCTATAAAATAAAGGCAGATACATTTAAATCATATAATAATAATTTATAGTCAGTTAGGTTACATGTTAACACAGATAACTTATGCAACAAATGATTTATTCGTCGCAATAGTTGATCATTCTGTTGTAATAAATTAATAATATATTGTATCAGATTACCCATCTATTACATAATTTATATTCAATGAGCAATCTATTGAGTCGGGTTCAGAGAACCAGAGTAATATATAGGTAATCTGTTGCGAAATATGAATCGTCTGTCACAATAGATTACCTATCTGTTGCTCTAATTGTAATAGATGGGAAATATATTGCAATAGATGACCCATCTATCACAACAGATAGAACATTTATTTTAATATTTTTCTTTGAGTCAAATTATTTTACTTGAAAGAATACGTACTATATCATCTGGAAGGTTAAAGAGATCAGCCTCTTTAATTCTTGTGCTGCTCTTTACAACCAACCACCTAAGGACCCTTGGATGAGAAACCTCATCCTGTAATCCTTGACCTAATTTTGGAGGAGAGGAATGGCTTCAAATGTCCAAGCCTAAAATAATTAAATAGAAAGAAAGAAAAAAGAAATTATAATAATTATTCAATATAAATTAATGGATGAGTAAACAAATAGTGATTAAATTTACCATGAAAACCCAAGGAAATCCATATAATGTGATCATCTTTAGGGATAGCTTTGTCAGTAAATATTTGATAGTCAAGTTGTAGTTGTCATATCCCTAAGGATAATCATTGAATTTCTCAAAATCCTCAGCAAGCGCTAACAAATCATCATCTATGACTTTGTTGACATCTCTTGCCAATATAATGGAATGGGCAAACCAAACTAAGCATTATTGCTTCCTGTAATACTTTGGTATGGTTTATCCTTGAGATCTTCTATCAAATCTGCCGCTTTATAGCTACGTCCAGCAATTTCTAACAACCCGTCTATTTTTTCTCGCGTTTGTTGGTTTTGGTGGGTGGTCTCTAGGTCAATGCCTTCACTTTATTTGATGGTGGTGCTTTGGTTGTCCTACTTTCCTTGGACCTTTTGTAGGGTGTTTCCTTGATGAGAGGTTTTGTTGGACGATCGTATCTCAAGCCTATCACAATGGCAAACTCTTTCATGCAAAAACAAATCGGCATGTCATAGCAGTTGATCCAAATATCATCCATCTTTTTCCCTCATTTGTCTAATCTTTATCATCCCTCACATACTTGATCCTGCGCTTGAGAAGACCATATATTATGATCAATTAGAAACAGGCAGTGTGGTCCTCAGGCAGCTCAAGAAAGTATCTAAAGTAGCTCTTCTTAAAAAGTCTGTCTATGTTTTTATTCTTCATAATATTCCTAAATTCATCAAAAGATTTCCCCAACTGACATTTTAGTATAAGATCACCAGTTAGTTCTGCAGGGCCATCTATCGGCATCGCAACTTGATACCTATCAATACTAATTATTTTGATACGATCATACTGGGATTTCGATCTTAATTCATGCTCCATTAGTGATGCAGTATCATCATCTTGATCATCATCCTCTTTCTCACTTGCTACTTTCTTCTCTTATTGTTTATCATCATGTTGATTATCATTCTCTTTCTTAATTTCTACTTCTTCCTCTTCTTGTTTATCTTCTTCTTTCTCCTCACTTTTATTTTACTCAACAGTCTCTATATACCCTTCCCTACCTCCTTTTTCATAACTTTCCTCAGCTTTATTTTTCCTTGAATGAGATTGTTCAGGAAGCTCCTCCGAATCCATCTGTACTCTAGCCTTTTTTGTTAGGGGGTCAGAAGTTGATGCACTTTTAGTTTCTTTTATTTTGGGAGACATCTTTTCACTACAAACAACAACAAAAACAAATACATTACATTTGATGTCTACATAATTTTTTTAAAAAAAAAGATAAGACAAATTTTAATAAATTATTATACGCCACATTACAAAAAAAATATTCCACCGGGTAACCCATCAGTTGGAACAGATGGGAAATTTGTTTGAAGACCTATTTAATATCTCCCAATAGATTTTCACCTGTTGCAATAGGTGGACCCCTAAGACCACCACCAACACTAACACCAATGCCACAAGACCACCAACACCTCCACCAATACCACCAATGCCACCAATACCCATACCAAGGACACCAAGACTGCCACCACCACACCCAATGCCACTAATACCACCACAAAGACCGCCAACACCACCACCAAGACAACAAATACTGACACCACCAACAATACCCTGATATCCAATGAAATCGTGTGTAAAAAACTAGAGTTTTCTTGGGTTCTTCCTGTGTTTTTAGCATCAAAACTCAAAATTGTTAACCCATTCTCAAAGATAATACAACTAAAAGTCTTCTTTTTTATCATTAACTAAAAATCCTAATTTTTAGAATAAAGAACAAATGTAGAACTCTTCTCAAACTTTATTACCTGTGAAGACAGAGAAAACAATGGATAGAAGCGAGAATGAAGTCAAAAATAACAACTGTGTGGTTAAAAGTGAGAAGAAAATTGATTTGTTTTGAAGGGTTGAGCAATATGTTGAGTAGTTGTTCTCTGTATTGTTGAGAAAGAAAGGAAAGAGAGAGAACTCGGATTTGAAATGACGAAACATTTTTCCCATGAATGGATGATTTTTATGGGTTGATTTGTATTTTTGAAAAAGAATGACAAGTTTTGAAATTGTTAATTTGGTCCAAATTGATCTTAATAATTTTTTAAAATTTTAAAAGATATAATTTTTAATTGTCTCATAATAATAAAGTGTATTAAGTTCAACTGCAACACTGATGAATTTTAGGTATAAACTTAATAATAGGTTAATAAGAATCATTTTAACTCAGAGTGATCGATCGACGACTCGAGTCTGGTGGAATGCCATACCAACATGATGCAATTGCAAAGACTCAATTGAAGTTGTAGTTGACCCTATAATCTCATCCCTATTTATAGCTAAATCAATTTAGGTATTAGCTTAATAACAGGTTAATAAAACTCATTTCAACTCAAAGTGATCGATCGACGACTTGGGTCAGGAGGAACCTAATACCAACATTATGCAATTGTAAAGACTCAATTGAAGTTGTAGTTGACCCTATCAACTCATACCTAGTTCTAGATAAATAAATTTAGATATTATCGTAGTAATAAGTTAATATGAATTGTTTCAACTCAAAGTGATCAATCGATAATTCGGGTCGGAAGGAATGCAATACCAATATCATGTAATTGCAAAGACTCAATTGAAGTTGTAGTTGACCCTATCAACTCATACCTAGTTTTAGATAAATCAATTTAGATATTATCTTAATAATAGGTTAATAAGAATCATTTCAACTTAGAGTGATCGATCAACGACTCAGGTTAGGAGGAAGGCAATACCAATATCATGCAGTTGCAAAGACTCAATTAAAGTTGTAGTTGACCCTATCAACTCATCCCTAGTTCTAGCAAAATTAATTTAGGTATTATATTAATAATATGTTAATAAGAATCATTTCAACTCGAAGTGATCGATCGACGATTGAGGTCGGGAGAAACGCAATAACAACATCACGCAATTGCAATGACTCCATTGATGTTATAGTTGACCCTATAAAATTATCCCTAGTTATAGCTAAATAAATTTAGATATTAGATTAATAATAAGTTAATATGAATTGTTTCAACTCAGAGTGATCGATCAACCATTGAGGTCGGGAGGAACGCAATACCATCATTATACAACTGTAAAGACTCAATTAAAGTTGTAGTTGACCCTATAAATACATTCCTAGTTCTAGATAAATCAATTTAGTTATTAGGTTAGTAATAAGCTAATATGAATTATTTCAACTCAGAGTGATTGATCGATGACTAAGATCGGAAGGAACAAAATACCAATATCATGCAATTGCAAAGACTCATTTGAAGTTATAGTTGACCCTATCAACTCATCCCTAATTCTAGCTAAATAAATTTAGGTATTATATTAATAATAGGTTAATAAGAATTGTTTCAACTCAGAGTGATCGATCATAACTCGGGTCAGGAAAAACGCAATACTAATATTAACAACTGCAAAGACTCATTTGAAGATGTAGTAGACCCTATCAATTCATTCCTAGTTCTAGATAAATAAATTTAGGAATTAGATTAATAATAGGTTAATAAGAATAATTTCAAATTAGAGTGATCTATCGATGACTGAGGTCGGGAGGAACACAATACTAACATCATATAATTGCAAAGACTCAATTAAAGTTATAGTTGACCCTATCAACTCATCCCTAGTTATAGCTAACTTAATTTAGGTATTATATTAATAATAGGTTAATAAGAATCATTTCAACTCAAAGTGATTGATCGATGAATCAGATCGGGAGGAACACAATACCAACATCATGCAATTACAAAGACTCAATTGAAGTTGTAGTTGACCCTATCAACTCATACCTAGTTTTAGATAAATTAATTATATTGAAATCTATTGCAATAGATTATTGAGTTGTTGGAAATTTTCAAACAGATATTGAGATTTGTTGTAACAGATTACTCATCTGTTTTAATTATCAAATGGACGTTTACATCTATTGTGACAGATGACTGAGTTGTTGGAAATTTTCAAACGGATATTGATATCTGTTGTAACAGATGACATATCTATTTGAAAATCTTGTTTTTTAAATTTAAAGAAATTTTTTTTTCCAAAATAAAAAAAGATAAATTTCTAAGGCGGTAAAAACTATTTCTTAGGTAACTCAAAAATCTCCTCCTTTAGTAGTCTTATCTTGTCTTTTCAATGTCACCCGTCTCCTCATGCCCCTAAAATTTATTAATGAATATTAATTAATATTTAAACTTATCTCTAGAATTATCTCTTATTCAACCGTAAATTTATTCATCTCACTTCTTTTTCTTCCTCTTCTCTTTAGGGTTATCACAATCGCCTTTTTGTTCTCTATTTTCTCTCCTCTTTATCATGAGGATCCTTTTAAATATCAATTGATCTATATATTTTTTTTGATTAAATAGTTTTTTTGATACCCTTGCTTTTGACATTGCTGATATGGTTCATTATTGCTCTTTCATTCTCGTCTTCTTCTTTGCAAGTTATCTAAATTAGTTATTTACATCTATTTTTTAATTTAATTATCCTTTACCCATATCCTATTTGTTTAAAAGTTTTGAAGGAAAGGTGACTTTTAAGTCTTCAATGAACGAATCGTTGTTTTTATTAAAATATGCAAAAAAGTCATTTGTTAGGAAAGTTTAAAAGCCTTGTTGGCAGTATCATTTTTTTATAAGTATTTTATCTGTTTCTTTGTTGTTGATGCTATTATTGATGTTGTTGGTGGGGTTGGTATTGTTGGAACATGTGGTGTAGTGTTGTTGATGGTGTTGGAACAAATGGTGGTATTTCTTTGTTGTTGAAGTTGCAATAGACGAAGCAAATGTTGGAATAAATCAAACCACAAGCAAGGATGGTATGATGTATTTCATTAGATTACATATCTGATGTACCAAACTCCATATATGTTGCAACATATGGGGAATCTGTTGTCCATCTATTTCAATAGACGGGGAATCTGTTGCAATAGATGTGGAGTCTGTTGCAACAAATGGTTAATGTTATTTTTGTTCTTCTCATGTTTGACATCAGTTGTTTTTCTCTTGTTTGTAGATATAAGAAAGTGTAAGTAGATCAACTTTTGTCCGACCAACAAAAAAAGCTACAGTAAAGATAGGTTTGGAGGAATAAGTTGCTTGTAGATGGAACCACTTCATATGTAGGAGGTATGTATTACTGATCATGTTATCGTGAAAATACACATAGAGTACACTGATTTTGTAAATGTTGTTTTTTACCAATTAGGCATTGATCATTCAAATAACATATCTGCAATTTTATAGTTAAGTTTGATAGGTTTGAACTGATAAGGCTGAGGGACCATGAATATATTTTTGATACCTTATTAAAATTTAATGTCAGTTGTTGTTCAGGTTTATGTGTTAAGCTTTGTGAAGGGATCAAGTTTTGGTGGCATTGTAAAAATATTCAATAGCGATTAGACTAACTTTTAGGGTGCATTGGACTTTGAGAGCGCCTTTGAATCCTCCCATTGCTTCAACTAAGAATGAAAATCAATATAGTTATTGCTCTAGCCCAAATTATATGGTTGGGTTGCTCAGGGTGATGATTATACGCTAAAAAGTGCGGTAGGAGAATACATACGAGGAAAAATGAGAGTTGATGAAAGACTATATCATCTGAGACCTAATTGAAGAGGAAATATAGGATAAGAGGGAACGTCTAGCAAATATGGCAGATAAAACTGAATTAGAACACAAGAAATCTGAATCAAGTGCAAATATGAAAGTGTATCCAAAAATGAAAATCTATCTATTTTATCTCTC
This sequence comes from Capsicum annuum, assembly GCF_002878395.1. Taxonomy (NCBI): domain Eukaryota; kingdom Viridiplantae; phylum Streptophyta; class Magnoliopsida; order Solanales; family Solanaceae; genus Capsicum; species Capsicum annuum. Next base: position 17,121 of record NW_025870801.1, read on the forward strand.
AAAGAATAATAGTGCAGCTGGGCACTTTGCTAGGGATTGCGACTAGCTAGCATAGTTGGAATAATCACCTACATAGAAAATAGCAGAACACCAAGAAGGTAGCTTTGCGGGCACCGAGGGTTGAAATGATGTACAGTAAGTTAAGAAAACTTGTGCCAAGAATAGCTGAAGTTAAAATAATGAAACTAAGCAAAGGCGACAATTTTAAATTGGATCTCATACCTTGTTGTTTGTGGTTTCGATTAGGTCCACTGCTATTGACCTGATTGGAACCACAAACAAGCTTAAAACATAGATTGAGTATCATTAATTCCTTAGCAATATGGATATAATTTATTGTGTTTTCTTGCCTTAACATGCTTTCAACATACCTTGGAAAAGATCAAAGGCTTGTTGTAGCATATGAATCTCGATAATTTTCAAGCTTGCCTCCAGTTTGCTGATTTGGTCTTCAAGCTTGTCATTGCCATCTTTGAGGTTATTGTAGAGTTCTTGGTATTTTGTGAGATCGTCAATGAAGAACACTTTCTTTGGAGTTTTGGAATTGTAAAAAGCCTTCAAAAGGCTTCCAGAACATTTTATTTAGGATTCTTAAATGATAAATGGAGGGTCGCTATGTTTGTTTTAGGTCAACGGTTGATGCACACTCAAGCAGTGGTCCCAACAGTTAAACAACTCACTTTCTCATTGAACAACATTCGAGAAAGTGAGTTGTTCAACTGTTGGGACCGCTGCTTGAGTGTGCTTCATCACAGTGTGCTTCATCACATTGACCAAAAACAAACATAGCAACCCTCCATGTATTATTTAAGCCTTTTGAAGAAAGTGTCCTGGAAGCGTTCTAATGGCTGTTTACAATGCCAAAACTACTAATAAAGTGCTCCTCATTGACGAGCACACAAGAAACCAATAACTCTACACTAACCTCAAAGATGACAATAACAAACTTGAAGACCGATTCAGCAAGCTGGACGCAAGTTTGAAAATTATTGGGATTTATATACTACAACAAGCCTCTTATCTTCTCCAAGATATGTTGAAAGCATGCTAAGGTAAGAAAACACAATCAATTATATTCATATAGCTAAGGAATTAATGATTCTCAATCTACCTTTTAATTTTGTTTGTGGTTCCAATCAGGTCAATAGCAGTGGAGCTAATCGGAACCATAAACAACAAGGCATGGGATTCAATTTAAAATTGCTGCCTTCGCTTAGATTCCTTATTGTAACTTCAGCTATTCTTGGCACAAGTTTTCTTGACTTACTGTACATCATTTCAACCCTCGGTGCCTGCAAAGCTACTTTCTTGGTGTTCTATTATTTTTTATGTAGGTGACCATTCTGACCATGCTACCTAGTCGCAGATCCCTAGAAAAGTGCCCAACTGCACTATTTATCTTTGTGAGAGACAACAGATGAATTTTTATTACTGGATACACTTTCATATTTGTACTTGATTCAGATTTCTCATGTTCTAATTCAGTTTCATTGGCTAGATTCACTAGAAGTTCCTTGCTACCTTATGTTTCCTCTTTAATTAGCTCTCAGATTATATAGCCTTTCATCAACTCCCCTTTTCCTTGCAGGTATTCTCCTACGGCTCCTTCTACCATATAACCATCTTCTTGAACAACCCATCCACATAAATCTGTGCCTGGGGAATTTTCATTTCTTTTAGTTCTTGTTTGATGCAGTACAAGGCTTCAAAGGCCTTTTCAAAGTCCAATGCATACTTAAAGTTGTGTCCAATCGCTGTTGGATCTCTGTACTGACACCAAATATTGATCTCTTCTCTAAACTTGACACGCATAAACATGATCAAAAGCCATCATTAATTCAAAATAGGGTATCAGTACCATATTCATGAGCCCCCTGGCCTTATCAATTCAAACCTATCAAACTTAACTGTCAATGCAGGATCTTGTTCGAATGATTAATGCCTAATCAATTAAAAGCTGCATTCACAAAATCATTATACTTTATGTGTGTTGTTTCGATAACCTTATCAGTAATACATAACTCCCACACATAAAAGTAGATCCATCTATCTGCACACACCTTATTCTTCCTAACCCATCTATGGCTTAATTTGAATAAACGGATGACTAACCTGTTGCAATAGATGATACATCTGTTAAAATTATCAAACAATTATAGACATCTGTTATGACAGATGATCAATCTGTTACATCATATGACTTATCTATTGGAAAAATCAAATAAATATATCCATCTGTTGCAATATATTGTCAATATGTTGTAAATTATCAAACAGATAGAATATTTTTTGCAACAAATTATCCATCTGTTAGATTTATTTTAAACCAATTTTCTTTTCTTTCCGTAATACAATAAAGATAAAATATTGTATTTAGATCCATTTTTTAAATTTACATATTCAAAAAAGTCACGAGTTTTATTTAATTAAGGGATGTAATTATTAAATAAGAGATGAACAGTCGTGACATTTTTACTAACCCATTCGAATTCAATCCTTTATAAATAGGTCCCTCCTTACCCGTTCATTCTACTCTACTTCAACATATGGCAGATCCAGATTTGTACAAGGTAATTCATCTCAAGTCCTTGCGGGAACTTGAAAGGAAAATTCATAAACTCCAGAGGGAGTTGGGCGACTTCAGAGCAAGGCTGAGGAGGGCCCTGCTGCTGCCGGATGACAATTGGCCAGTTGACAATAATAATAATAATAATAATAATAATAATAATAATAATAATAATAATAATAATAATAATAATTAGGTTATGTTTTTTCTTTTAGCGTATGTGTTTTCTTTTTTATATCGAATCTACCTAAGGATATGTTTTTTTATTGCATATATTTGTATATAATGGATTCAAAAATCTCTGTTTGGTAAACTTTGGATTTTTAATTCTTAATTAATATCTAATTTTCTTTTTGTCTATTTCTTATTCTCAACATGTTGACAAGTGGAGGTAGGGATTGAGCGTTTATGGCAACGGATGGACCATATGTTACAACAGATGGTTAATCTATTGTGACAGATGGATCATATGTTGCAATAAACGGTTATTAATAAAAAAGAATTATTGTTACTAAGAGGGTGAAAAGTCATGACTTTTCAATTATTTAATATAAAAAATGATTCGTAAATAAATGATAAGGAAATAAATGATAAATATAATTTATAACCATAAAAGAACAGTTATTTAATATTTAATAATTGATCGTGACTTTTCACCATTGTTGTTTTTAAATCTATTTTTAAATTTATTTATTTATTATATAATAAAAAAGGTAAACAATCGTGATTTTTTGTCTAACACATTCAAAACAGCTCATGAATCAAATTCCCCATCCAGTGCGACTGATGAATCAGCTGTTAGAAGAAATAAAAAAAGCTCCTTCAACAGATGGTTGATTTGTTGCAACAGATGGTATATCTGTTGTCATAGATGGGTTATCTGATACAACAAATATACAATCTGTTGCAACAACTC
>NW_025870801.1:23602-34888 GCF_002878395.1 Capsicum annuum
CCACACTTGTCCCAGCATCATTCACATGACCGTCTATAGTCATTTTTTTGTCACAAAAAGACAGTCAACTTTAGTATAAAATATACTAATTACAAGTTCGTAGCAACTTATAAATACTACTTATTTCTAGTTTCACGATAAAGTTTTTATGTCTTTCAATTGTTAACTGAATGACCTTCAACTTTTGATGAATTTTTTATTTCTACAAATCACTTGTTAAGTTTAAACAGAGTCGAAAGCAAAAAGCTCAAATCTCCAGAAACTAAATAATACAGACCACGAAGATTAATTCCTTAAGATTGTTGTTTCGGGTACACAATCTGTATATTTATACATTAAACTTCAACACAAGTTCAAGACCATTTCAAGAACACTTATGAAGTTTTTCAACACCTTCAACACAAGTTCAATATGAACTATCAAAGAAGTGTGTTATATTTAAGAAATAAGATGAAATAGAAATAAAGCCAAGTCCTCCGAATTCACGGAGTGTCCTTAAGAAATTAATTCCCCTCAAGTACCTAAGGTGTGAAATTTTTTCTCCCAAGATAAAATGGCTTACAATCCGACAGTAGCAGCACCTCAAACTATCGGATTGTTCAAACTCACTCAACGGGAGATGATCACAATGGGTTTTTGGTAGACAAGAAGTGTTTTTCATCTCTCAAAATTATATATCTACCCGAGGAATAAGTCAGGTATTTATAGCCATTAGGTGTCTCTTCAAAAAGAAAGCATTAGTTCTAAAAAAAGTTGCATTGTTACTGAACAGTCACGTCACCTGCACCTAGTCTATGCTGGAACTGCACTTGACCTACAGTCGCAGGTGACGTTTTGCCCATTCCAGTGCCTTCTGCTCTTTACCTACGTCAGGCAGAGCCAGCCTGCACTAGGTCTGCGCTTGACCTACATCCACAGGTCACTCTTTTTTCAACACAATGTGTCTTTCTCTAAAGGTTGTGTTCCTTTTGAGATGCGTTGCGCATGCATTTGCATGGCGTATGAAATGCGTACGCATATCAAGAAAATTATTTCATTAGACTTTTGGATTAAAAATTCACTTGTTTTACAAAGTTTCAAATAAAATTTCTCTAGAAAATTAATCTCATCAATTGATTTTCCAAATCTGAAGCCGAGTCGATTAAGCAACAATGACTATGATGCGAGGCACCTCTTTGTTCTTCTTTCCCTATCCATGTGGAGAAGTGTTTCTTTATAAGAACACATGAAAGTTTCTTTCTCCCACCAATGTGGAAAATTAGTAAACTTTCCTTATTTTTTAGTAAACTTTTCTTTCTAAGTTTGATCTCATTTTTCCCTCCACCAAATCCCTCCATTTACCATTCACACATTCAACTTGAACCCAATGTTTTTTGGTATCTGTACTTCAAAAATCTACGGATAATAAGAGATAATACAACAATTAACCAAGAATGTACTTTAAAGGCCTAAAAATATAATAAGTGAGCTTAAATATATTAAAATTTTACGAGTTATCAATTATCTCTTTTCCCTTGAACTTGACTATTTGATAGTCTATTTTAATTATAGAAAAAAAAGGACGATTTGATAGTCTTTACTCAGTCTTCTTTAAATGTGCTAGGATAATTTTATATTAAACATTAACTCTCACATAGGCTATTTTTCTTCTCCTTTTTCTTTTTTTTTGATTAAAAGATGAATTTATTCATTACTATTAATATGCATTATAAAATTTTACAGAAGGAGTTGCAACCAGCTTATCAGTGGCTAAAGGAGGCCTAGTACTAGTTACATAATCCTGACAATAAGAGGACCCAATAGGCCCAACAAAAGGAGTTACATAATACCGATAGTTAGGGGGTATAGCAGGCCCTAAAAATGGAGTTCCACTATTGTCTGCACTCTGCACCTATCAAGGGAGAACAAACACCGGCGGAGCTGACCATATAACAAAAGGTTATTATTTGACAACTTGTGACCCTCTTTAGCTAGCCTATCTGTGACTCTGGGGCCTTTATGCCAAAAAGACTCTTTATCCAAACTATTTTGTCAAATACCCACAAGTTTTAAATCCTTTGCCAAATACCCACTTAATTCTACCTCACCACCAACTTTTCCAACTTAATAATTTCAGCCCCAACCTTTATAATAATTGACTTTAACCCAATACTTCCAACTTAATAAATTCACCCATAAGTTTCTAATAATACACTTCAACCCACTCCATCATCCACCACTATATATATAAAAATAATATCAAGGTTTCCAAAAATATTTAAAAAATAATTCCAAAAGCTAAAAATAGAAATTGGTCATTTTTTCCACCAAAAAGCTCCGATTCCAGCCACTTTTCCGGCGTAATTTTCCGGCGATCAGCTGTAAATTAGTCCACAAACATCATAAGCTTGTCCATTGCATTCATTGTTACCCCATTTATTTCCTATCTTCTCAAACACACTTTCCACCATTGTTAAAAGGCTTTAAATCACTCACATTACTCAAAACCACTTTAGAAAGTGCATTACAGCAGCTCAGGCGACTCCAAGTTCATTTCTTTATTCTATAAACCCAACAATCATTGATTACAAGCAATATTTTCAATTTCAAGTATTTGTACGAAAATCTGCACAGTCATCGATCCGTCCTCGCCAATCATCGATCGTGCATACAACACGACATAGACCATAAGCATAATCTACCATCGATCGAAGCTTAATTCTAGGATGTCTATTGTAGAATTTATTCTGGTTTCTGGTGATTTCATGGGAGAATAGGTGGAGAATTTGAAATGTTGGAAATGGAGATCATTTACCAAGGTGACTATTCCCATTCTTGTTCGCCGCAATAGTTCATACGACAAATTTATTGCAAGCATAATGCAGAGAGGGGATCTAGATTGCACGTCGTGCGACGTGATGATTAGTTATGTAATGTATTTGAGCAAAAAGGTGAATCCTACGATCATAAATAGCGATGTACATGTGATGACATACATAATAGATGCTGATGCAGATGGCTTTAGGCTAATTTTGAGGATAAATATGGTTGAGAGGTTCTTTGAAGGACCACTGAATTCATCAGCATCCCTACCGCGGTGCCCGGCAGTCAACAATGATTTGATCGATGATGATTTGAATGATTACAAGAACGATGTCGATGATACAATTAATATGGAAGATTATTCTATGCATATGGAAGACTTTTCATCGGACTCGCAAGATGCTAAAGAAGATCGTAAAATGGAATCACAAGCAGGACACTCCTTTACTGATGAAACTAATTTTTGTTGTGGTCAAACATTCATCGATAAAAAAGAGCAGAAATACAACTAGACGCAGCAGTTGCGAGGCAGTTTTTTGATTATTATATGGAGAAGAGCTGCACGAAATTGATGAAGGCGCAATGCTTATCTCGTGGTTGTGGCTGGCTGTTGTAGGCAAAAATGTATGACACCTCAGACAAGTTTTGCATATACAAGTATGTCGGGATGTACATGTGCGACGTTGAAAACGCCACCTGCAAACCCCAAAAAGTCTCATCCAAATTCATTTCTTCAGTATGCGTAAATCATTTTCAGAATGGTAAGGGTCTAAGCATAAGAGAAATTCAAAGAATTGTATTTAAGGAGTTGTGTTGTAACGCAAGCTATTGGATGTGTTGGAAAGGAAGTGCAATTGCGAAGAAAATCATTCGCGAGACACCGGAGCAAGGATATGCTTTCTTGCCGACTTTTTCTCACATGGTGGAGTTATTGAATCTCGGGTCTTCTTACTCTATCATGGTAAATCGGATGGATGGATCATTCATTTACTACTTCTTAGCATTTGGAGCTTGCATACCAGGATATGCCTACATGAGAAAGGTAATTGCCATCGATGGCACACATTTGTATGGCAAGTATGGGGGTGTTCTGATGAGTGCCATTGTACAGGCTACCGAAAATCATATATTTCTAATTGCCTTTTGTGTCGTCGATAAAAGGAACGATGCTTCTTGGACCTTCTTCTTCCAGAAGCTGAAGCCTATCATAGAAGATGAACCAGATCTATACGTCATCTCCGACAGGCATATTAGCATCGCCAATGCCTTCTCTCGTGTATACAATGGTGCACATCATGGACTTTGTATGAGGCACCTCGCTGAAAATCTTCACATAAATCAACACTGCAGAGAACATCTTTATCTATTCTATACTTCGGCAAAGGCTTATTCCTTTGATCAGTTTAGCAATAATTTTGTGGAATTGAAGATTAAATACCCCGAGGCATCTCATGTCCTTGAAAATGTGCTTGGTTTTGAAAAATGGAGTAGAGCACACTTTTTGGGCAATAGGTACGACGTGATGACCACAAACATCACCGAGTCGCTCAACTCGATTTTGATAGATAAACGGGAGTACCCCATGTCATACATATTTAATTCAATTGCTAAAAAATTTGATGAAAAGTTTAGGAAGCGGCATGCATTTGTTGGTGGTAAAGAGAACATATTTATACCTTCTGCGGAAAGGATCCTAAGGGATAATAAGAGTGCGAGCGATTCCTTGTATATGGGTAATACAAACGGGGTTCTCCATGAGTATACTTTGTTCAGTAACAGCGCTACTGCCAAGGTCAATCTCTTGGAGAAGAGCTGTTCTTGTCGAAAATTTGACTTGGTGAAAATGTCGTGCAAACACGCGATGGCAGCTTTGTGAGAAAAGTACGGCAATGGCGAAGATTATGGTAAATCCATCTACGAATACTCTTCGCCAATTTATAAAGCTGAAAGTTACCTCCTCACATACTCAAAAGTAATTAATGTGGTCCCTCTGGAGGCTGAATGAACTGTGCCACAGAAATTGGTAGACACCAAAATTTCTCCACCCCCGTACGATCCCAAACTTGGAAGGAAGAAAGTCAAACAAACTAAGGGCCTCGGTGAGACATTCAAGTCCAAAAGGAGGAATAGGTGTTCAATATGCAATAAATACGGACACAAAAGAACTACGTGTAGAATGGGCATCAAATCATAAATAGGCTTTTTTTAGCTTCAGTTGTAAAGCTACTGTTTTGGGGGATGAATATGCATTTTTGTAGATTATAACATTCAGTTATTATCGACCTAAAGTTTTATCTGCGATAGACTATCTATGGTCTACGGTATATATAATATATGGTCTATAAAATATTATGTATTGATTATATTATTGTTGATCTAACACATTATGTTGGTCATTTTCTCGGCCTATCTCTCCAATCGATGCAATAAATCATTATTTCCCTTGTTTCCCGTTCCCATTTATTAAAAAGCTGCACAAAATGTCTCTTCACGAGGAAAAATAGCTGGTATACGCATACGAAACATTTTCTCTTGTCAGACACGTCGACCTACCATTGGGTGGATATATGAACGAACGCAATCTACAGGTCTATAAGTACAGGCCCTCTTTCTACGCAATCCTTCAGTTTTCCCTAAACCAAAAATATCAGAAATCATCTCTTCTTCTTCTTCTTCACCCAAATCAAAAAGATACCTCTAAGAAGGATACCCCTGCGCCCCATCAGACGTGTTCCTCCGAGGCACTACGACCTCCTCCTCCTAAGGAATGATTTAGACCGGTTTTTCTATGAGCTGGGTCAAGACTGCATCTACCTAGAGCAGGAGCTCCGTCGAATTGCTCGTTTCTCGATGGCAATTCTGGAAAGGTTCGGAATGGAAGACCCTGACTATATCACCCCCCCTTCCCCACCATTCCCATAATTTAGTTTAAATGTTTTACTTTAGTATATGTTTTTAAGTTTTTTTTATTTGTTCATTGCTGAAGAAGCTTTCTTTGTAGGATCTTGTTAGAAGAAAGCTTCTTCCATTTTCCCCTTTTTGATGTAAATTTTATTATGTAATGCAATGAACAATTTTAATACAACTATGTTTCAGTTTCTTTTAATATTGTGTGTTTGCCATCTTTGTTCTGATCCCTTGTTTGAAAACTCGAATCAAATATGTCTGCCTTTTCAAGTTACAGTATTATGGCTTGACTAATTTCCTGAAGAGTATAGATTTTATACAAAGTATTTCGTCGACTGTACATATTAGTCGATCATAGACTACATGAATTGATTGATCATCAGGTAAATTAAAACAAACAATAACAGATTTTCAAAAAATAATTTAATTTTAAAAGATTTAAACAACTTATCACATGTTATATGGCTGGTAGAAGAAAATAATTAAATTAAAATGATTTAAATAGATAATCACACGTTTTGGGAATTATGAAAGACAATTATTAAATTTAAAAAATTAAATAAATAATAGTAACATGTATTTTGGGCTGGTGGAAGAAAATAATTAAATATAATATGATTTAAATAGATAATCACATATTTTATGGCTGGTGGAAGAAAATAATTTAATTAAAAAGGATTTAATTCGATGATGTTGGACTGGTGGTGACACTTAATAGACCGTCGTATATTATGCACTATGTCCTCCATCGATCAGTCTGGTATATCTAGACTTTCATGTTTATTATCGCATCGACTGATATCATTTTTATGCGTAGACCATGGTGATCTATGTACACAGTTATAGACCATTACTTGGATGTAGTTAAAAAATAATTAAATAAATTATAAATAAATGTGGTGTGGATTTCTACACATGTTAAGATGTGTAAACAAGTCACATAATCATATTAGAGCTTAGACAAATTAGGGAGGGTGAATTAAGAAGTGTGTGGATGGGTAGTGGTTGAATGCTCAATATCATAAGAATAATGTTTCTCAAAGCATAAGTATGTATTGAGGATGATAAATGTTTTACCACTATCAATTGCACACACTCTTTTGATTTAGGGGTGGGGATGAAAGAAATAGAATGTGTAGGCATCAAATACAATACATATCGTATATACATACTTATGCTTTGTTTAAACATTACTCTTACGATATTGAGCATTCAACCACTACCCATCCACACTCTTCTTAATTCACCCTCCCTAATTTGTCTAAGCTCTAATATTATTATGTGACTTGTTTACACTCCTTCACATGTGTAGAAATTCACACCACATTTATTTATAATTTATTTAATCATTTTTTAACTACATCCAAGTGATGTTATAACCTTGTACATAGATCATCGTGGTCTACGCCTAATCATGATATCAGTCGATGCGATAATAAACGTGTAAGTCTACAATAGACTATACTGATCGATGGATGACATAGTTTATGATCTACGACGGTCTATTAAGTGTCATCACCAGTCCAAGATCATCTATTTAAATCATTTTTAATGTAATTGTTTTCTTCCACCGGCCCCAAACACATGTGATTATCCATTTAAATCATATTATATTGAATTATTTTCTTCCACCAGCCCCAAAACATGTTACTATTATCTATTTAATTTTTTTTAATTTAATTATTCATTTTTTAACTACCTCCACGTGATGGGATATAGATGTGTACATAGATCACGGTAGTCTCCGCATAATCAGGATATCAGTAGATGCACTACTAAAGGTGTAAGTCTATGAAACCATACAAATCGATGGCTGACATAGGTCATGATTTACGAAAGTCTATTTAGTGTCACCACCAGTTCAAAAGAGAAAAATTACTTTTCCAACGGTAAAAAATGGCTACTTTTGTAAGCCATCAGTGTGAACACTTTGTTTTTACTTCATATATAAGGTGTACATCCCTCCTTATTTTATTTCATCAACTTTATTTTGTTTTTAAAAATTCTACAATGTCACAAGAATATCAATCATCTAATTCTAAAAATACTCTAATTTGTCATTGTGGGAATGCGGTTGTCTTGAGGACGTCACTCACGGATTCAAATCCACGTCACAAATTTTATAATTGTGCAATTGAAAAGGTGAGGTGTGCATGTTTTCTGTAAAAAAGTTAAGTTAATGGCTATGTAATTGTTATTTTTCCCTAGGATAATGGTGCATGCTCGTTTTTCAAATGGCTTGATGAGCTATCACCTCCATCTAGTCCATCAACGTTTATTCCGGGACTCGAGACATCAATTTTTCAAGGCTTGGCAAAATTTAGTCTACTACAAAGGCTCCAACAATGCGAAAAAAATAAAGATTTTCTCATGACTTTGTTCAAAGAAGCCAAAGAACAGAGGGATCACTTTAAGCTATTGCTACATGACACCCAAATAGAGAGGGATCAACTAAAACAAAAATTGATTTTGGCCGGAGAAAGAGAGAATGTCCTAAAAATGATGTATGTGCTATAATGCTAGTATTCGTTCTTTGAAAAAGTGTAATGTGGATGTAGTGATATTGAATAAATAATAATAGTTGCACTTTTGTATAATGTTAAATACTATTTTTGATAGAATCATGGTCGATTAAACAACACGTCAACTTAAATTCGACCAGCAAGGTAATGATAGACTATGCATACAATATATGGAATATTAAGTATGCATTCTATGATATCAAGCATATAATGTACCAACTATGACCACACCCTGCATATTCAAATTCCATACCACAAATCAATTTGATAGAAACAGATTCAGCTCAGAATCATAACAAGTTTCATAAAAGAAAAGAATAATTATCATATCCTACCACTAGATCCTTCAAACTTCATATTTGTGAAATAAAAAAAAATTGTCATATCCTAACAAATCATCATTTAACAACAAATTAAACATTTTAGCATTTAAAAGTCTCTTTCCCTAAGTTCCTCATCAACACAAGTGTTACTGTTGATTTCATCAACAATGTCCATGACCACATCTATTTGGACAGCTTCAACTTCTTTTTTCTCAACAATTGTAGTTGCTTCTTCATTCTTACCTTCTTCTCCTTCTTTTTCAGCATGTGCATCAGCTGCTGCTTCTTCAGTTTCCTTTTCTTCCACACCTTGTTTTCTTACTTCACCTGCAGCAGCTGTTTCTTCCTCAGCTTCAGTAGTTGTTTCTTCCTCAGCTTCAGCAGCTGTTTCTTTCTCAGCTTCTTCTTTTTTTCACCTGCTGCTTCTCGCTCAACTTCTTCTTTGTCAGCTTTGTCAGCTGCTTCTTCAACAGTTTTTCCTTTTTGGGCCTCCTTGTTCATCTGCTGCCGCTTTTTCTTCTTTTGCTGCTGTTGCTGCTACTTTTCTGCCTTCTTCTTGGCTCTTATCTTCTTCACGATCCTTCTTTTCTTTTTTTTTTTTACTCTTCTGCCACAACAATGGCCAACTCATCCATTTTGCTCCTTTTTTCTCCTTCTCCATTCCTCTTCGATTTATGCATATGCACTATTTCATAATATTACAAAGTGTTACTAATGTTTAAAGATGAATATTCATTAATAACATCAATTAATGAATGAAGTTACCTCGCTCATGTTGTCGTTCATCATTTTCTTTTTTCTTCATTCTTTTCTCTTTGATATAGGCAGCAATATCCAACACCATTTCCTCGAGCGCAACCACACGCTTATGAAGATCCCCAGGGGATGAGGTTCCTGCTACATCTTTGGAGGTGCTCATAGAATCATCATCACCAACGCGTACTCCAACGGGGTTACCACCCAAATCCCCATCATCATCACTGTCCTCATTTGAAGTGAGGACAGTCACCCCTTCTAACTCTTTCTTCAAGCCATCGAGGACGTTATTCTTCACCTCATCCGTATATGGATCAAACGTAATCATGTAATCCATCTTTGTCTCACAAACAGTAGGGATGATGTACGGGTGCACGTTCTATCAAATATCAATTAACAATTACATAACATTCGATAAAACGGTACTATTATTGCATTATAGAAAATAAGTTCATACCTCAGTAACTTTTCCTTTATACTTGAATGGGTCGCCTTCTATTATCTTATCGCTTTTTGAAATGTGCCATCTGAGGATGCAGGGGATGGGTAAGGGCTCATCCATTGATTTTCCAGCAAATTCTCCAAGATGAGGAAAGGCCTCATAGATCCAAATTTGTACGCAATACAGCAGTGAAAACAAAATAACTATGAATCTATGACATAGTATAAATAAAATGATAATCTACGATAAACTCACTAAAGGTTTTATGGTAGATACCATGAATGCCCAGGGAAATCCGAATAGATCATAGAATGCCTTCTGCTTCTTATCAAATACTTTCTTCTGCTTCTTCAGGTCGCTTTTCTTCTTCAAATAGTTCATAGTCAGTTGAAATGTTTCTTTCCTCCATAGATACTTCTCGAAGAAACTCAAAAAGTCGACCATTCGAATCAGTTTTGTGTCGACAACCTTCGTCAAATCTTTCGCAAGCAACATGGTGTGCAAGAACCACAATAGACGACACTTGAACTTCTGATCCTCATTCAGCTTATTCCCTCTGATCAGGTGTAACAAGTTGGCCACCGTGATGTTTTTGTTTTTTGTCACCTTAAAACAAAAATTGTCCCCCTTTGCTAACACCTTCTTCATTTTTGATTCACTGGGGTATGATGAGCAGTTTAGCCCCGTTATCAAACAAAACTCTTTCAAGCCAAAACAGGCAGGCTTGTTGTTAACGCAGAACCACATCTCATGACGCATCTTATCGTTCTTAACGCGTCACAACAGCAAATAATGGACCAACTTCTCATTGAACTTGAGATGTTTCGACAGGTTTCTCAGGTGTCCAAAACAGGACTACTTGAATCTTTTCTTCAATTCTTGGTCGATAAGAATTTGCTTAAATTCTCGATAAGTAGCCATTCTTGATCTGACCGATATCTTTGCCGGTAAAGATTCGACTTCGTCAATTATCGTTCGAAGGTCATACCGCTCCACAAAAATGCACCTTAAAGATATGGCACGGACAGCGAATCATTATCCCCCTCATTACTATTACTCTCACTTCCCTCGCACTCTTCACTGTCACCACTGACACTCCGCTTGGCAACATCTTTACTAGAATCGACGTAGTCGCTTATCTCCTTTAACTCTGAATTTGATTCGGACACCGACTCTTCAATTTTCTTTCTTTTTGACACTTTTTCAACTGCCGCAGCTCTTCTTTTTCTACTACTACCAGCGGTATCGTCTTTTTGTTTAGGAGTAACATTTTTTCTACCCATTTTCAACATAGTCTACACCTAAAGAACAAATCTCTCATTTTCAGTTCATAGACCACAAGTCTATCAACAAAAATAACTCAATGATCAAATGAAACCCCCCTCCAAAAAAAAATTAACAAACACCCCACCATTAAACAGTTCACTACACAAACATACAATAATTGAACCAAAATCGAACATGCAAAATATCAAAACACAACAATTGCTAAAAATCAAACTAGTGCACCTAATCAAACTAATTAGCTATTAAT
>NW_025870802.1:0-1991 GCF_002878395.1 Capsicum annuum
TATTATATTGAAAAATATCAGGAATAGAATTAACCCCAGAAAGTAAAATATTTACAGCAAGATGCAAAAATTTATATGTATTAACAACAAAACATAAAATAACAGAAAAAAATAAGATTAACACAATATGAATAGAAAGTCCATTCGAACAAATTGTAAAAATAATAGATAATAATATTTATAACTATAGAGACATAAATATAGAAGAAAATTTAGAAATAATAAATGATAGAATAAGTACAACGAAAAGAATAGTTGATGAAAAACATAAAATAACATAATTAATTTATATTGGTTAATTATGAAAAGATCATTTAAGAACAGAGAAGCTTTTAGAAAAATTAAAGAATCTTTAATTAGTAATTATTCAGAATATATAAGTCTAAATAAAACAAAAAAAAACCTACAAACACTAGCCTATCTAATTACCTTAATATCTAGTATTGAAACAAAATTAATAATCCATTTAAAATCTAGAAGAATGAGACACATACCACCTAATTATGATAAAATCAGATTTAGATATCCACCAAAATTCTACAAATATAGTTTAAATGAATAAAATACCAAAATATAAAGAATTAAAATAAATTATTTCTGAAAAACGTAAAGAATTAAAAATAAGAATAGAAAGATTAAGTTATAATATATTTGCTGGAGTTAGTAAAAACTCAATAAATGCACAAAAAGAAGAAATATCAAATTTAGAATTACATATAGATAGTTTAGAATATATATATCAACATGAACTATTTACAATAAAATAAACAAAGAAAAATTTATAATAGATGAAAAAATATATGAAAATCACGAAAGATTAAAAATAAAAATAGTATTTTCTAATCTAGAAAGAAGATATAAGAAAATAAGTGAATATTTATATTTAATGTTAGAAAAAGAAGAATTAAAATTAGAAGATAAAGTGACAGCTATGGTAAGAATAACAAAGGAAAACGAAAAAATAGATAGAAAAAAGAAAATAGAAAAAATAAAACAATAAACTACAAAAGAAATACAAAAAATAGTAGGATTGCTGAATTAGAAAAAGAACTACAAATGTTAAAAAATTTGTATGAAGAAAGACAAAAAGAAAAGAAAGAAAAAGATAAAGAACAAAAATTACTAAATGAGATAAATCAATTTAAAGAAAAATTAGAAATAAACAATAAAAAATAAAAAACAAGGAATTAGAAAGAAATAATATAGATGTGGAAGAGACAGATAATTATGATTCAGAAGATAGTAAAACATATACAAAAATATTAACAAATACAAAAAATTTAGAAATCAATGAAAAATAAGAAGTAATTAATGAAGAAAACTTAGAAAATATCAACACAGAAATAAATACTCTTGATAAAAAAGAAGATGAAAATATAATACCTAGAACATCAGAAATAAGAAAACCTACATATTATAAAAATAAGTTTGAAAGATATAATCTAAAGAATGAATATGACAAATGGACACCAAAATAAATAGTTAATAAAAATTATAACTTTTTATACTTAGACTGTATAATAGATACAGAAAAAATAATACAATTATGGATAGAATACATGACAAAACAATTATTATATAATAATATAAACATAACAGATGCACCAGAATATATAGAAAGAACACTAATAGGAACAGTAAAATTATGGTTTTCAAATTTAACTGAAAATAGCAAGAAGGTATTAAGAACTAATAAACCTACAGAAGGAACATCATCAACAACAACTAAACTAACAACTATAGAATTATTAAAAAAAAAATTAAAACAGCTATGAAAGATGAATTTGGTAGTATGACAACAATAGAAGAAGAACAAAATGAAGAAAAAGATACAAAATAGAAATTTAATGTTAAAATTAGCAATATATAATATGTGCTACATAGATGAATATACTTGCGCATTTAAAGAATATTATTATAAAGGAGCATATAATATAGAAGAAAGTAAAGAAATAAGAAAATTATATTTTAATAAATTACCCGAATCATTT
>NW_025870803.1:0-855 GCF_002878395.1 Capsicum annuum
CCAGTTATATATTTTAGTATTATGGTTTTTTTTTGATAGGGATTATTTTAAAATACTCTCTCTCTCGCTCTCTCCCTAACGGCTCTCTCCCTTTTTCCCTATCCTCTCTCTCTCTCTCTTGCCCCGATCCCCGACCTCCGTCGCCGTTGCCGACCATCGGCGCCGACCCAACCCGACCTCCGTTCCCGACCTTCGGTCCCCCGCGCCGACCTCCGTCGCCGCTCTAACGGCTCTCTCTCTCTCTAACGGCTCTCTCTCTTTCTCCCTACCCTCTCTCCCACTCTCTCGCCCCGGTCCCCGGCCCCCGTCGCCGTCGCCGACCTGACCCGACCGCCGGCCCCGACCTCCGGTCCCCGACGCCGACCCCGTTGCCGCTCCCCGCCACCCTCCGTTGCCGACCTCCGGTTCCAGGCCGCTCCTCCCCCGTTGTTCATTCCCCCCCACCCTTTTCTATCCATACCCCCCTCCTCCGGCGGGGTACACCAGCCCTTCCCCCAACCTCGGCCTTCAGCCAGCGGCCCGGTCTCCAGCCACCGACTTGGTCTCCAACAGCCGAAGCTCGGTCTTCAGCCGCAGCTCCGTCTGCACCCGCCGCTCCGTCTCCAGCAGCCGCAGCTCCATCTCAGCACCGGAATCCCCCGGAAGCCGGTCAACGCTGGGATTGGTTTCCGGCTTGGTCTACAAGCGTAATTCGGTGACTTCTAACCTTTGTTATTTCATTCTTCGTATTATGCTAGTAGTAGAGGTGAAGATGATCAACGATAGGTTGATGACTATTAAGTTGGTCATTCGGGGGTTTACCCTGAACGTGTGTAGTGCTTATGCGCCGCAAGTGGGATTGGAGGGGGAGGAGAA
>NW_025870803.1:955-1953 GCF_002878395.1 Capsicum annuum
GGGAGCGACAGGCGTAGGAATGGAGTTGGCATCTTAGTAGATGAAGAGCTTAGAGGTCAGGTAGTGGAGGTGAAGAGGATCAACAATAGGTTGATGACTATTAAGCTGGTCATTCGGGGGTTTACCCTGAACGTGTGTAGTGCTTATGCATCGTAAGTGGGATCGGAGGGGGAGGAGAAGATACGGTTTTGGGAGGCTGTGGAGGAGGTGGTGTGAGGCATGCCTAGTTCGGAGAAGATTGTTGTAGCAGAGGATTTCAACGGGCACATCGGGGCGCTATCGGGAGACTTTGGTGACGGCATGGTGGTTTTAGTTTTGGGGAGAGAAATGATGAGGGGGCGACCCTACTGGAGTTTGCGAGGGCCTTTGAGCTGGTGGTGGTGAACTCGGGCTTCCCGAAGAAGGGCGAGCACCTGATCACCTTTCGAAGCGTGGTAGCCAGGACTCAGATTGACTTTTTGTTGCTTAGGAAAGGGGATAGGGCGTTATGTAAGGACTGTAAAGTCATCCCGAGTGAGAATCTTTCGACCCAGCATAGGCTCTTGGTTATGGATTTGGGTATAAAGAAGAATAGAAAGAGGAGGACTAAGGAGTGTAGACCGAGAATTAAGTGGGGCGGCCTGACGCCAGTGAATGCGTGGGAGATAGGGAAGAGGTTGGCGGGAATGGGGGTGTGAGAGTGTAGGGGGGACGTGGATAGGATGTGGAACAGGGCGGCAAGGTGCATTAGGGAGAATGCAAGTGAGGTGTTGGGTATTTCTAGGGGCCGGGACGAGCACCGTCGGAGGGATTGGTGGTGGAATGAAGAGGTGGAGAAGAAAGTGGGGACCAAGAAAAGGGCGTATGCTAAGTTGGTGGAAAGTAAGGACGAAGAGGAGAAGCGGGTAAACAGGAAAGAGTACAAGCTAGCGAGGAAGGAGGCAAAGTCAGCAGTCACGGCAGCTAAGACGACCGCTTTTGAGAGCTTATATGCAGGGTTACAGGAGAAAGGAGGGGAG
>NW_025870804.1:0-344 GCF_002878395.1 Capsicum annuum
GCAATGCCCTCTGCCTTTGTATTTATAGAATGAATTTACATATCTGCTGTGTCTAAGAAGTAATGAAAATTAAAGAAGTGGGGCCTATCCCCATCTAACTTTTCCTAAAAATTCTAAGTTACGTAAAGTTTCTCAATTAAAACTAAGCCTAAGAAGTCAAAAAGGTATCTAACTTACAATTTCTAAAACTAAAAAATAGTCAACAAAAGTGGCTTACATATATTTTTTCTACGTAAAAAGTCTAACAAATTAATTAATGTACAGTATCTTGTCTCCGTTGATTTTGTCGTATCTGCTCCATTATTGCTCTGTATCTGCTCCATTATTGCTCTGTATCTGCTCCA
>NW_025870804.1:444-1029 GCF_002878395.1 Capsicum annuum
ATAAAGTAACTAATATGAATTTATTTTATCATATCATGATTGTTGGGAATTATGAAATTAGCTATTCATAATTGTAAATAGATATACCTGTTCCGGTAGCTTTGATGTTTCTGAGTTTTGTTGTTCCATAGCTTTTTCCATTGGGGTATATTTATCTAATTAACTGAGTATATTTTTTTTTTTTTGTGGAATGGAGAGAGTGAGATTTGCTTCAAAAGAAGGCTTTGCAGGCTTGCCTTCCGCAATGCCCTCTGCCTTTGTATTTATAGAATGAATTTACATATCTGCTGTGTCTAAGAAGTAATGAAAATTAAAGAAGTGGGGCCTATCCCCATCTAACTTTTCCTAAAAATTCTAAGTTACGTAAAGTTTCTCAATTAAAACTAAGCCTAAGAAGTCAAAAAGGTATCTAACTTACAATTTCTAAAACTAAAAAATAGTCAACAAAAGTGGCTTACATATATTTTTTCTACGTAAAAAGTCTAACAAATTAATTAATGTACAGTATCTTGTCTCCGTTGATTTTGTCGTATCTGCTCCATTATTGCTCTGTATCTGCTCCATTATTGCTCTGTATCTGCTCCA
>NW_025870805.1:0-1598 GCF_002878395.1 Capsicum annuum
AATATAGATGAACGACTTTACTTTCTTTATGTAAAGAATTCGGCCTTTCAACGGGTCATTTTATACTTGAAATTATTTGTGAAGAAAGTTGTCAAGCATTGAATGAAGGGAGGGAGGCTGAGCACCCCTTCTCCCGAAGTTACGGGGTCATTTTGCCGAGTTCCTTCGACAGAGATATAGTAATATGGAGAAGACATAATTGTTTCAAGCACCGACAGAACCGGAAGCGTCGTTTTTCATATGATCTCCTCTTATGGATAGACTAAAAAATCGAACAGAGTTCTTTTTGTAGCACTTCACCCCTCTTTTTATTTCTTCTTTTATTTTTTCTGAAATTGAGTGCCGCTTTAGGTTAGGGAATTGGACGATAATAGCGCTGTTTGAATGGATGCCTTTTTCCCTTGTTGAATCAGCCAAGTCAGTAGCCTTTCTTTTATGCGGGATTGGCTATTTACCAGTGAGTGGCATTATTGGACTTATCTTTTGGTGGGAGATGTTCTTTATTTTAGATAATGAATTGTAATTTCTTCTTTGTATCTAATTCTTCTTTCGAATTTATTATTTTTTGTACTATATGTTGTTGCATTTTTACTCCACTTTTATCTATTTGTATTCCTAAAAATTCTATCTGGTTTTTCATAATTTCAGCTTTCTTTTCGCTTAGACTTATTCCCGATTTTTCTATTATATCTGTAAACTGTTTTTTATCAAGAGTATTTATTTCTGTGTGGGTACTTTCTATGTTTTCCTCATTAATTTCTTTTTGTTTTTCATTGATTTCTAAATTTTTTGTATTTGTTAATATTTTTGTATATGTTTCACTATCTTCGGAATCATAATTATCTGTCTCTGTCTCTTCAACATACCAGTGACACCACTTAAGCCACAGTTTTACCCAATTGAGTATCACTGTATGCTCAAGAATATCACGTGCCTTATCAAACACCATCTCTTCTGGGAAAGCGAGTATACCACTAGTAAGAAAAAGAATAATTAATAAAGAGATAAATGATATAAAAAGTAAAGGAGACCCAATAAAATATGTACACCTTGTTTCTAAACTAGCAGAATCGTGGGACATCAAAAGCGGTAAGTGGACAGTATGGGTAATGAGATAGAAAATCTAAAGACTCACTTCCGGTACTGGCAGGGGCAATTACCATGTTATTAACCGATCGAAACTTTAATACAACCTTTTCTGATCTCGCTGGTGGGGGAGACTTCCGAGATCGAATTCCTCCCAGGAACACACGAAACAAAGATATGAACTGGGTAAATAGAAATGGAAGTCTGCAGTAGTTCAAAACTGGAATTGACACATCCCTATTTGAAGGGAAAGATAGTGGATTATCTTCGGAGGGAAATAAAACCCAAAGAGATAGATCTCTTCCCAGAAGAGATGGTGTTAAAGAGTGAGGTAGTGGACAACTAAGAAAGATTATCTTTTCAAGGCTAGAAGTGCTATAAACTAATAACTCTAACATATATCTCACTTCCGTATTTTTTGAATTACTGGGCTCTGATACCAATTGTAGGGGGGTGCGGATATCTGACGTATGAAATAGATTTATTAGGTATCTAATGAATCTATTTGTCTT
>NW_025870806.1:0-4546 GCF_002878395.1 Capsicum annuum
AACACTCATGTCGTAATCCTTAAAGAGCTCTAACCACCTTCTCTGGCAAAGATTGAGTCTTTCTGGGAAAACACATACTGGAGGCTTTTATGGTCTGTGAAGACATCTACATGAACTCCATAGAGATAATGCCTCCAAATCTTCAAGGCAAAAACTACCGCTGCTAACTCAAGATCATGAGTAGGATAATTCTTCTCATGTGGCTTTAACTGTCTAGAGGCATAGGCTATGACCTTACCATGCTGCATGAGGACACAACCTAAACCCACTCTAGATTCATCACAATAGACTACAAAACCATCTGAACCATCTAGAATAGCTAGAACTGGAGCAGAGGTGAGTCGAGTCTTCAACTCTTAAAAGCTCTTCTCGCATGAATCTGACCACTAAAACTTAATCTTCTTCTAAGTCAATCTAGACATGGCAGATGCAATATAAGAAAATCCCTCAACAAACCATCTGTAATAGCCAGCCAAACCCAAGAAACTCCTAATATCTGATGGAGATACAGGTCTGGGCCAGTTTCTTACTGCCTTAGTTTTCTGAGGATCTACTCTAATGCCATCACCGAAAACAATATGGCCAAGGAATTCTACTGATCTTAGCCAAAATTCACACTTGCTAAACTTAGCGAATAACTAGTGATCGCTGAGAGTCTGAAGAACAATCCTAAGAAGGTCTACATGATCATGCTCTGTACGACAATAAACCAGAATATCATCTATAAAGACTATGACAAACATGCCTAAGTACTGCTTGAACACACAATTTATCAAATCCATAAAAGCTGCAGGGGCATTGGTAAGACCAAATGACATGACTAAAAATTTGAAGTGACCACACCGAGTATGAAAATTTGTCTTCGAAATGTCACATTCTCTAACTTTGAGCTGATGATAGCCTGATCTGAGGTTTATCTTGAAGAAGTAACTGGCACCCTGAATTTGGTCGAATAGATCATCAATCCTAGGAAAAGGATATCTGTTCTTGAACGTGACCTTGTTGAGTTGACGGTAATCAATACACATCCTGAGAGAACTATCTTTCTTGCACACGAATAACACTGGCGCACCCCATCGGGAAACACTGGGTCTGATGAATCCCTTATCTAAGAGATCCTTCAGCTGATCATTTAGTTCCTTAAGTTTTGCTGGTGCCATTCTATATGGCAGAATAGAAATAGGTTGAGTATCCAAAAGAAGGTCTATGCCGAAGTCTATTTCCCTTTCGGGTGGAATGCCTGGAAGATCTTTGAGAAAGATATCTAAGTAGTCATTAACAACTAGGAATATTTCAAGGCTGGTATGTTCAGAACTAGAATCTTTAACATGCACGAGATGATACACACACCCCTTAGAAATCATTTTCCTTGCCCGAAGGTAGGAAACAAGTTGACCCCCACTCTAGGACGGGCTCATTTGGGAACTGAAACTGAAGTATTCTATTTCTACAGTCGACAGTCGCATAGCAAGAATGAAGCCAATCCATGCCGAGAATGACATCAAAATCAGTCATCTCTAACTCCACTAGATCTGCTGATGTGGATTTCTGAGATATCATAACCAGGCAGTTCCTGTATACCCGCTGGGCTATGATGGTTTTACCCACTGGGGTAGAGACTGAGAAGGGCTCTGCTAGGACTTCGGGACTGATTCTAAATCGCCTGCTATGTATAGAGTAATAAAAGACAAGGATACACCTGGGTCTAGCAAAGCATAAACATGAACATGGAAAATCTCTAACATACCAGTAACGATATTAAGAGAATTTTCCTGATCCTGCCGGGACTGAAGAGCATAGAGTCTGTCTGGGCGTTACCTACTAGTAGCACTAGAAATGGAACCTTGCTAGTTTGGGCGACTGGACAGAGCTATAGAATGATTTCCCTGACCCTGAAGACTTGACTGCAGACACTTCCTAATCCTGTGGCCTGGCTTACCACAACCAAAATAGACATCACTACCGGCTCTACAAATGCCCTTGTGGTTCTTACCACAAGTCTGATAAAGGGGATTCATTCGGGCACTGCTAACACTACCCTGAGATTTAGAGCCTGGCGCTTTGTTTCTATTGCCGTCTCTGAACTTCAGCACTGCAGCGCTGGCATAGAAAAGAGCTGGAACAGCTAACTTGGAGTGAAACTGTGAACGGTTTCCTCTATCTGACTTGGGGTAAGCAAAGTTGAAATTACCTGACCTTGCTCTCTTGTTCTGCCTCTCCCTAGTCTTAAAATTCGGCTCTTCTACTTGCTAGGCATGGGTCATGAGTCTAGCTAAGGTCATATCACAGATCAGTATCACAGACCTACACTCATTTACTATGCTATCGTTGACCCCTGACATGAACTTACTTATCTTAGCTCTATTTTATGCAACAACATAAGGAGCATACCTGGATAGCTGAGTAAATCTGAGAGAATACTCCCTAACTATCATATTCCCCTGCTTGAGGTTGATGAACTCAAGAACTTTGGCTTCCCTCAGCTCTTGGAGAAAGAATCTGTCTAAGAAGGTTGTGATAAATTCTTCCCACTCGATAGGGCCCGTATCATCTAACCTCTCAAACTTCTACTGTTTGTACCAATCATGAGCAACATCCTACAACTTGTAGGCGGCTAACTCAGCAATCTCAATAGAAGTAACACCCATGATGTCAATGACCTTCTGGACTTGGTCAATGAACTCCTGAGGGTCCTCATCAGACTTAGACCCATGAAAAGGTGGAGGGTTAATCCGGGTGAAGTCTTGAACCCTAAATGCTTTGGGATTGGCCATTAGATTGGCCGAAATGACTGGTGGCTGTTCATTCTGTGCAGCCATGGACTGAGTAAGTGTGGTAAATACGGCTTTAAACTCCGCATAGGAAACATGTTCGGCCAAAGGATCTTCGGGCGGAGGAGCTGGCTGGTTTCTTTTCTATTGGGCCATGGTCTGGAATAAGAGAAGAATGGATTAGACTGAGAGTTTAACTGATGATTATACTCACTAGCATGACATGAATAATGAAGAAAGGGGACTGTTCCTAAAATATCTTATAGCCTCCCACACATAAATGTGGCGCACAACACACCCATGTACAAGACTCTACTAGATACGACTTTCAGACTTCCTAGGACTCTATTAAACCTTAGGCTCTGATAAAAAGTTTGTAACACACCGATTCGTTGAACCAGAATGCTACACAGTGCTCATGAACCCGAGGGACCACAAGCTAACCCATGACTGATATCTGTACTTGTATACTACAAATCATAATAAAATAATACAGAATACATGGAACTGTGAGGCCATAAGTTTCAACTAAATACAATCATATGGGTGAAAATACCTAAAATAAGTCAATCTGAACATAAATCTGAAAGCCTCTAAACTATCTAAATAAGGAGTTGAAGGAACATGTCTCCAACTAACTCCGTAAAACTGAACTGAAGAAATAAATATATCAAATCATATTGTCCCCGAATCAATGAGGACCCCCCGTGTCTCTGCGACTGGAATGATACCGCTACTGCTGGGCTGGAGCTCGTGTCTCAGAAGCTATGGTGTAACATGAAAAGAAAGCACCATAGTGCAAATGCATCAGTACAATTAGAGTACTGAGT
This sequence comes from Capsicum annuum, assembly GCF_002878395.1. Classification (NCBI taxonomy): domain Eukaryota; kingdom Viridiplantae; phylum Streptophyta; class Magnoliopsida; order Solanales; family Solanaceae; genus Capsicum; species Capsicum annuum. The sequence goes on from NW_025870806.1 coordinate 3,602, forward strand.
ATACGAGGAAGGTAGGCCGAACATAAAGGGTTTTATGCATGAACAACACTGACTGAATAATATGAACGTGGGAGTACAAACACACATATATAGAAACAAGGACCATGAATACGTGATAGCATGACCTGTAAGCTAATACATGGTTTACTGATAACTGTCATGACCGATACTGAAACTGATATCATGGACGACTGTATCTGACAGTCTTGTATATACTGAAATTTGAATAACGCCCTGAGTTCTTTTACTGAGACTGATATTGAAACTGTGGGAAGTAGTGTTTAACCGACATGCACCATTATGCCTTTATGGCTAAGTTGGGGTCCAATCTCTGCCCCAACTGGAGGGGTGTCAATATCGTGCCATGGGTAAGGACAGCCTGTGAGTGACCCTTATCTGACGGGTAATCAATAAGAATGGTAGGAACCCTAAACTGATGGGTTAAGCCACCTCATCAACCCTAATCTATTGGGTTAAGATGTCTCAACCTACACTGGCTACATAGTTATAGAACACAAGGATGACTATTAAGAATCACACCCTGAACTGGCGGATGAGTTCCCATCCTTGGGTTCACTTGGTGCTAACCTCTACTCCCATTTGGAGGGACTGGACATGAATAACTGACTGTACATGACTTAATCTTACTGAATTCCATTGACTGGCGGAATGTTACTGATATCTGCTAACTGACTAAGATCATGAGGTTTTCCTGAGTTACATGACTGACTGAAGTCTATGGAATCATAGCTTGAGTTTGGATATCATGAAACATGACATAGCTCTAGGCACACAGCTATAGTTTTTGGGTACAAGTACCTCCAGGACTCGATGGAAGGAAACTAACACACATGACTGACTTGATCATAAGAGTAGAGACCATAATATATAATATTATAAGTAGGGATCTCATACTATGCATGGTTATGAACAATGTATTGCATG
>NW_025870807.1:0-1258 GCF_002878395.1 Capsicum annuum
TTTGATATTTCATCTTTTTGTGTATCTATTGAATTTTTACTAATTCCGGCAAATGTATTATAATGTAGTCTTTTTATTCTTATTTTTAATTCTTTACGTTTTTCAGAGATAATTTGTTTTAATTCTTTGTATTGTTGTACCTTATTCATTTTAAATTATATTTATAATATCTTGGTGGATATCTAAATCTAATTTTATCATAATTAGGTGGTATGTGTTTCATTCTTTTGGATTTTAAATGTGTTATTAATTTTGATTCAATACTAGATATTAATGTAATTAAGTAGGCTAATTTTTGTGGATTTTCTTTTGTTTTATTTAGACTTATATATTCTGAATAATTACTAATTAAAGATTCTTTAATTTTTCTAAAAGCTTCTCTATTTTTAAATGGTCTTCGCATAATTAATTTAATAATTTTGTAGGTAAATTTTTTAACTCTAACTCTAAATCTAATTCTAATATATATTTCTCTTCCGTACTTTTTAAATAAATAAAAGTAAGTGTACTTAAGGAAAGTACTAAGACTCGACATGTGGATAAAAGACATAAAGTATAAAAGAACTTATATTTACCGCTTCACATTTTCCATTCTGGTGTTGTCTCCTTTGATCTTCCCATCCATGTAGCATGTCATAATACCCATCCTCTACAACAATCTTTTACTATAATAACCTAGTTTTTTAGTTATATGTTCTCAATAATAATATTTCACAATAACGAAAAAAAAATATCTAGATAAATGACGCTACTATAGTAATGTTTAATTATATTAGGAACTTTTTCATAGAAACTATTGTTGTAGTCAAATTTACTTACTTCTTTTGCATTAATGGTATAAATGTTGGCTTTACCTTTAGAAGGTAGAATTGTGAAGTGAACCAAAGTCATGCCTTTGACTTAAGAGAAGGTTGTTGGTACACTATCTTAGTTCCAATATCATTCTGCTAATAAGAATATATGTTAAATTTATTGCAAAAGGAAAAAAAGAGAAATCAAGAGTTAAATTATTTTTGAAATACAGAAAAGGAACATTTTTTTTCAAATATGCGTAAGAAACCATCACATCATACAATGAACTAATGGTGTAGTAACAGTTTTACTCATCAAAATAAACAATTTAAGTTGAAGGTAGAATTTGTATAAACTGAAAATGTGTCAATACTTAGTTGATGTGTATTAGAGTTAGAGTTATAGAATTAGAATTAGATTTAAAGTTAAAAAATTACCTACGAAAATATTAAATTAATTATGCGAA
>NW_025870808.1:0-2233 GCF_002878395.1 Capsicum annuum
TATGGTCTTTTATATTTATAATTTTTTACATAATATCTTTTTCTCGGTTTCTTATATTTATATTTTGATTTTTTATATTTTTTATATTTTTGTGTCTTTTTCTTTTCTTATAATATCTTTCTTCACATCCAAATTGGGGTGCTATTTTATTTTTGCAACATGCTAAATTTCTTATTAATGTTTTTTCCATTTTTAATTCTTCTCTATATTTTTTACATTAGTTTCTATACCATTGTTGTAAAAATTTTATTCTTGCTCCTAACGTATCTACTATTTTTGCTTCTTCCCAACCTTTTATTATTTTTCGAACTAAATGGCTCGGGTAATTTAGTAAAATATAATTTCCTTATTTCTTTACTTTCTTCTATACTATATGCTCCTTTATAATAATATTCTTTAAATGCGCAAGTATATTCATCTATATAACACATATTATATATTGCTAATTTTAACATTAAATTCCTATTTGTATCTTTTTCTTCATCGTGTTCTTCTTCTATTGTTGTCGTACTACCAAATTCATCTTTGATAGCTGTTTCATATTTTTTTAATAGTTCTATAGGTGTTAGTTTAGTTGTTGTTGATGATGTTCCTTCTATAGATTTATTAGTTCTTAATACTTTTTTGCTATTTTCAGTTAAATTTGAAATCCATAGTTTTACTGATCCTATTAGTGTTCTTTCTATATATTCTGGTGCATCTGTTATATTTATATTATTATCTAATAATTGTTTTGTCATATATCCTATCCATAATTGTATTGTTTTTTCTGTATCTATTACACAGTCTAGGTCTAAAAAGTTATAATTTTTATTAATTATTTGTTTGGTGTCCATTTGTCATATTCATTATATTTTTTAAACTTATTCTTATTATATATAGGTTTTCTTATTTCTGTTGTTTTAGGTATTATATTTTCATCTTCTTTTTTGTCAAGAGTATTTATTTCTGTGTAGGTACTTTCTAAGTTTTCCTCATTAATTTCTTTTTGTTTTTCATTAATTTCTAAATTTTTTGTATTTGTTAATATTTCTGTATATGTTTCACTATCTTCGGAATCATAATTATCTGTCTCTGTCTCTTCAACATCTATATTATTGATTTCTAATTCTTTGTTTTTTATTTTCAATTTTTCCATAAATTGATTTATTTCGTTCAGTAATTTCTGTTCTCTATCTTTTTCTTCTTTTTCTTTTTGTCTTTGTTCATACAGCTCTTTTAACATTTGTAGTTCTTTTTCTAATTCAGCAATCTTACTATTTTTAGTTTCTTCTGTTTTTCGTATTTCTTCCGTAGTTTGTTGTTTTATTTTTTCTATTTCCTTTTTCCTATCTATCTCTTCATTTTCTCTTTCTATTCTTACCATTGCTGTTAATTTATCTTCTAATTTTAATTCTTCTTTTTCTAACATTAGATATAAATGTTCACCTATTTTCTTATATCTTCTTCCTAGATTAGAAAATACTATTTTTATTTTTGATCCTTCGTGGTTTTCATATGTTTTTCATCTATTATAAATTCTTCTTTGTTCATTTTATTGTGAATAGTTCATGTTGATATATATATTCTAAACTATCTATTTGTGATTCTAATTTTGATATTTCATCTTTTTGTGTATCTATTGAGTTTTTATTAACTCCGGCGAATATATTATAATGTAGTCTTTTTATTCTTATTTTTAATTCTTTACGTTTTTCAGAAATAATTTGTTTTAATTCTTTGTATTGTTGTACTTTATTCATTTAACCATGTTTATAATATCTTGGCGGATATCTAAATCTAATTTTATTATAATTAGGTAGTATGTGTTTCATTCTTCTGGATTTTAAATGGATTATTAATTTTAATTCAATACTAGATATTAATGTAATTAAGTAGGTTAATCTTTGTGGGTTTTCTTTTGTTTTATTTAGACTTATATATTCTGAATAATTACTAATTAAAGATTCTTTGATTTTTCTAAAAACTTTTCTATTTTTAAGTGGTCTTCGCATAATTAATTTAATAATTTATAGGTAAATTCTAATAACTCTAGATGTAATAACTTCTACTTCTAATAACTCTAGCATATATCTCACTTCCGTATTTTTTGTATTACTGGGCTCTGATAATGAAATAGATAGTGAAATAGATGAATCAAATGACTAAAGAAGATATAAAAATAATAACAAAGGAAGAATATTTAAATGATGAAGGAACGGAACAAAAAATAATATTTGACAGTAACATATTT
>NW_025870809.1:0-1085 GCF_002878395.1 Capsicum annuum
TGAGAAATATCAAAACTACCCGAACAGGTATATTTATTTATGATTATGAATAGCTAAATTCATAATTCCCAACAATCATGATATGATAAAATAAATTCATATTAGTTACTTTATATTAGAATTATTCGAGGAATAATATGTTAAGAAGTTTATTAGCAAAGTGAAAACGGAGAAAAATCCGTAAGAACTATGCCATCCTAAAGGTGAAACCAATGAGGCAAGAAACCGTGGCGGGGAGTAACCAGAGTAGAGGCACTGTTTAAGGGAAAAAGTATTCGGGTTACCATGTTAATAGTGACCGAAGAACATATTATTTAAGAATAATCTAGTATATAGTAATCTAAGATGACCATATTTTGTTATGTACATGGTTGAAGGGAATATTTTGAAAAAAAAGCAAATTTATGAAAATGAATAATTATTTATCTGATGTGATGGTAGATAAATTTAAAATACTTATTTTGTATGCACTTAAAGATATAAAAGTAGCAGATATAAGAAAAATCATAATAGAAAAAGCATTTGGTAAATATTACATGACTAGAGTAAATTATATACCATACCTACCTAACTACTCCTACAAATACTTACCATGATAAATTACATAGGATTTTTAGAAAAAGATATGAGAAATATACAGTTACTAGAAAAAAAGATGAAAATAAATATAGACAAATATATGGAAAATAAAGATATAAAATACATAGAATTTCTTAATAAAAATATGCAAGAACTACTAAGGCTAAAATAAACAACTACAAAATATTATAATAAAACCAATTTTAAAAGATAGATCATCTAGATTATCTTAAAGTTTTAATCTTTTATCTTAAAGTTTTAATCTTATATATACTTAAAGATATAGAAATAATAGATATTAAGAAAATAATATTAGAAAAAGTAATAGACTATGAAATTGAAATCATAAATTGGCTAGAACAGTTATACGAAGAAATTTATCCAGAAAGATACTATTCAGATTAAGAGATGTTAGAATATATCAGACAAACTAGAAAAAATCAAGATAATCTAAATAATGAAATAAATTATAGAAACCGAATTAGAAAAATAATGGAAAATCTAAA
>NW_025870810.1:0-6843 GCF_002878395.1 Capsicum annuum
ATATATGTATTAATGAAGATAGTAGTAGAAGGGTATTACAGTAGATATTATATGCCTATGATAGATATAGGAGCAGAAGCTAATTTATGTAGATATAATTGTTTACCAAAAAGTAAATGAGATAAATTAAAAACACCAATAATAGTTAAAGGATTTAATAATAGAGGAAGCTTAATTACTTATAAAGCTAAGAATATAAAAACACAAGTATGAGATAAAACATTAACAATAGAAGAAATCTATAATTATGAGCTAACATCAAAAGGTATACTTTTAGGAATACCGTTTTTAGATAAATTATACCCACATATAATAACTAGAACGGATTGGTGGTTTACAACACCGTGTAAATAGAAAGTAAGAGCAAAAAGAGTTACTAATAAAATAAGAAAGAAAACTGATTGGATAGAAGGAAGTGAAAAAATTACACAAAAATTAGAAAATATAAAAAATACTGAAGATACAATAGAACTGGTCGTATTTTCAATAAATAAAAAGGAAATAACTATATTTTCAATAAGTAAGATAGAAATAATTAAGAAAAAATTATAACAATTATGTAGTGAAGATCCATTAAAAGGATGGAAAAAACATAAAACCACTATAAAAATTGAATTAATAGATAAAAATAACATAATAACTCAAAAATCATTAACATATAATTTTGACGATTTAAAAGAATTTAAAATGCACATAGAAGAATTATTAGAAAAACAATATATACAAAAAAGTAATAGTAAACACAATAGTCCAACATTTATAGTAAATAAACATAGTGAACAAAAAAAAGGAAAAAGTAGAATGGTTATTGATTATAGAAATTTAAATGCAAAAACTATGACATATAATTACCCAATACCAAATATGATATTAAAAATAAGACAAATACAAGGATATAATTACTTTAGTAAATTTGATTGTAAATCAGGATTTTACCATTTAAAGTTAGAAGAAGAATCTAAGGAATTAACCGATTTACGGTATCACAAGGATTTTATGAATGGAATGTACTACCATTTGGATATAAAAATGCACCAGGTAGATATCAACATTTTATGGATAGTTATTTTAAACAATTCCCTAATTGTATAGTATATATAGATGATATACTATTATATACAAAAACAAAGAAGAACATTTAAATTTATTAGAATAATTTATGGATATAATAGAAAAATCGGGTATAAGTTTAAGTGAAAAGAAAGCTGAAATTATGAAAAACCAGATAGAATTTTTAGGAATACAAATAGATAAAAGTGGAGTAAAAATGCAACAACATATAGTACAAAAAATAATAAATTCAAAAGAAGAGTTAGATAGAAAAAAGAAATTACAATCATTTTTGGGATTGGTAAACCAAGTAAGGAAATATATACCAAAATTAACAGAAAATCTAAAACCTTTAACAGAAAATTTTTAAAAGGATGTAGAATATAATTATAATGAAGAAGATAAAAAACAAGTCCAGAAAATAAAAATACTTTGTAAAGAATTACCAAAATTACAATTTCCAGACAAAAATAGAAAATTTATATATATAGTAGAAGCAGATGCTAGTGAATATAGTTATGGAGGAGTACATAAATATAGGTATGAAAATGAAAAAATAGAACATCATTGTAGATATTATTCAGGAACGTTTAATGAAACAGAAATAAAATGGGAAATAAATAGAAAAGAATTATGTTCATTATATAAATGTTTATTAGCATTTGAGCCATATATTGTATATAACAAGTTTATTGTACGAACAGATAATACACAGGTAGGTTGGTGGCTAACAAAAAAAATACAAAATTCAGTTACAACAAAAGAGATTCGGAGACTAGTATTGAATATATTAAATTTTACATTTACAATTGAAATAATTAGTACTAACAAAAACGTTATTGCAGATTACATATCAAGACAAAGCTACATAGACTGATATAATAGAAGATGATGTTTTAGAAAAGAAATTCAAAATCCTAACTACGCTTTCAATGAAAGTGGACAGTATGGGTAATGAAATAGAAAAGCTAAAGACTAATGAAGATAAACTGAAGTCTGTAGCTACAAATCAGCTAACTCAGCAGTGTGCAGAACTATATCGATCGGAAGACATTAAAATTCCAGAGCAGAAGAAGACGTTGGGACACTCCGTAAAATCCATAACGTTTATCAATCTACAATTGCAGGTACTAGCAAAGGAGTTATTGGACAAAGATACCAGAATATGAACTTAAATAAGACATTTAAAAAATCATTTACACCAAAAATACAAAAAAACCTCTTGAACATACCCCCACAAATAACCACATATTGAGATAGTCTGAATTAAGATAAAAAAGTTTATAACTATACAACCCAAAAATACATAGAAAATATCTATTGAGTACAAACTTTTCTAAACCTTAACCCCAGAGCTACATATATCAAAGAACCCAACACAAACTATATAACCCAAAGATTACAAGGTCATAACAAGCTAATTGCACTACCCAAAACTAACCCAAGCCTAATAGAAACTTGTTCCGACTATGGATTATTAAATACCATATATACCCAAGATGGAGAAGAACTATTAGCTATGGAAGAATTACAAAAAATATTCAACACCTATAAAAGAGTAACCAAAGGAAATCTATTTTATATAAAGTGTTATACTGCACCAGCAGAGATATTATATGACGAGATAAAACCAGTTATACAAGTTGTAAAAATAGGATTAACCAGAGATATGATTATACTAGAAGATATTGTGCAGCAGCCAGAGATACCCAGAATCGAGATACCTAATTTTTATGCAAACAAACGACTTATTGGACTAGCTACAATTATTCAAGAACTAGCAAACAATTATACCAATGGAAACTGAATGTGGAGCTATTATTCAAGAGACCATCAGATGATTTATTCAAATTCAAAAGAACTACGACAAGCAGATATGGAAGATGTTAGACAATGGATAATGACATTACTTAACCCAAAAAAATAATCTACTGCAAGAGCAATTAAGAGAGGATTTATTTCAGACGGATTATTGACAATATATTGCAAGATAATTGGACACAAATATCCAGATCATCAATGTTCGAGATGTAATGGAGAAGATAATATTATCCCAGAAGTTCGGCTATAATAAAATAAAAAAAATCAAGAAGATAAGCATGCCAGCTGGAAAAAAGATAAAAAAGCAGCAGATACGACAAGAAAAAGATATCAGCGGAAACAATAATGGAGATAAAAGACAAGCTATTAAATTGTGAAAGCGACATGTAACAAACTTTCACAATTTTCTTTATGTAAATTATTAGAATTGTATAGGTTTTTGACTATTATTAGTTTAGGCTTTAATTAGTTTTTGTCTTTTTAGAAAACATTTGTAAAGTGTAGTAAATGAGGTTAGGTAGATGTAGATAGTTTTGGAAGACTTTTTGTAAAGTTTTAGAAACGTGTAAAATAAGGAAGGAAAACTTTTATAAAGTTTCAGATTATAAATAAAAGGCATCAAAGGTAAAAAGAGGAAGAAACCTTCTTGCGTTGAAGCAAAAAACTCTCTCTCGTCTACAACAAATATTTTGCTTATTTATTAAAAATAGGTATATTTCAATGGAAAAATCTATAGAGGAACAAAGCTTAGAATTATCAAAACTACCAGAACAATTATATTCATTTACTATTATGAATAGCTAAATTCATAAATTCCTAACAATCATGATATGATAAAATAAGTTCGTGTTAGTTGCTTTATAGTAGAATTATTCAAAAAATAGCATGTTAAGAAGTTTATTAGCAAAGTGGAAAAGGAGAAAAATTCCTAAGAACTATGCCATCCTAAAGGTGAAACCGGTGAGGTAAGAAAGCCGTGATAGGAGAGTAACCAGAGTAGAGGCGCTGTTTAAGGGAAAAATATCCAGATTACCATGCTAATAGTGACCGAAGAATATGTTATTTAAGAATAATCTAGTATATAGCAATCTAAAGTGATCATATTTTGTTATGTGCATGATTGAAGGGAATATTCTGAAAATAACAATTTTATGAAAAATGGATAATTATTTATCTGACGAAATGGTAGATAAATTTAAAATACTTGTTTTATATGAACTTAAGGATATAGAAATAGTAGATATAAGAAAAATCATATTGGAAAAAAATATTTGATAGATATTTTATGACTAGAATTAATTATATACCACACCTGCCGAACAACTCTTATAAATACTTTACATACCAAACCCACACACTAACTATGATAAATTATGTATATTTAGAATTTTGGAAAATAGATATAAAATATATACTATTTCTTAGTGAAAAAATAGAAGAATTAATGAGATTAAAACAAACAACTAAAAAATATTATAATAAAGTATTTAACCAATTTTAAATGATAGATAATCTTAAAATATTAATTTTATATATATACTTAGAGATATAGAAATTATAGATATTAAGAGAATAATATTAGAAAAAGTATTAGACTATGAAATTGAAACTATAAATTGGATAGAATAGTTATATCTGGATAATTACCCAGATGGATATTATTCAGATTAAGAAATGTTAGGATATATAAATGAAGAAATTAATTATAGAAACCGAATTAGAAAAATAATGGAGAATCTAAAAGAAAAATTAATATGAATAGAAGAAACCCTAGAAAATTTAGGAAAAAGTACGTGTGATAGTTTATATAATTTAAAAAACTCGCTACGAGAAGAATAACACAAGATAATAAATAGCATTGAAAATCTAGAATTAGATATACATTACAGTACAATTAAGATAAATTATTATACATAAATTTGTAAATCTACAATTATTACAGGATAAAATGATAGACTATGAATATTTAAAATATTTGAGAGAAAATATGGAAGAAATAATATTATTAGAAAAACTTATGAAAGACAATCTAATTGAATATTTTGAAACAAAACATATAGAATATTTAGAATACTTTCAAAATAATATAGAAGAATTACAAAAACTAAGAGAAAAAAATAAAGAATATTATAGTAAAGCATTTAACCAATTACCATATAATCACCCCTCAAGATATGAATACCGATAAAACTAACATAAATAAACTCAAAATAAAAATAAAAATAAAAATATTTAGAGAAGTTAAGAAATATCCACGCACAAATAAATATAGATCTATTGTATTTATAATAGATCTATTTTACCACACAAGTTATCCGCACCCCCTATAAAGATCTATTTTACCACACAAGTTATCCGCATCCTCCTACAATTTGGTATTCACCAAACCAAACCAAGAATGGTTGATTTATTTTTCTAACGTCAAACCAATCAAACCGAATCAGTCGATTTTTTCTCGATTTGATTTGGTTCGTCGGTTCGATTTAACTTGACGATTTGGTTGTACACCCCTAAATACACATATGCTAAATTAGTATATGAAATTTCTAGAATAAATGTCATGTGCAAAATACATAGCCTAAACTAGTAAAGGAGAAACATGACTCTATTGATGTGACATATCGCAATGATCAGGAAACTTATGTATCTATTTTCTCAATTTTTTTAACTTTTTCCTCTCATTTTAATACAATAATAACAAGTAATTAAATTCAAACAATTAAGTTTAATGCAATTAATGACGCACTAATATAAAACTGAAACGGAGTCTCTTAAAAAATGGCTAATCTCAACACCTCATGTAGTTGACTTATAACTACTCTGAATCCTAAATTATTCGTTCCAAATTTGCTAATTTGACTTCTCATTTTACTTCATAAATCAAGAAGAAACAATTTTTTTTTTCATATTTTATCCTTTGCGTTGATTACTTTATTTTTCAAATTAAAATGTAAACATCATTTAATAAGGTATTATGGTAAACTAACCTTATTAATAATTTTTTTTTTGTTAATCAATATACCATCTTAATTTGGGATGGAGGGAGTAATTATTTAGGATTAAATTCAGACTCAGGGTACCTTAACTGCCGATTCGGAAAAAGTCGGCATTATCCACTCCAATTTTTCAAGAATGGTTTCCTAAGGTTTTGACAAGGAATATCGTGAGACACTTATTTTCTTTTAAAAATACTTGTGTTCTCAGCTCTCTGAATAATGGGTATTTTGAGACAGTGAAAATCCAAAATTGCTATGGAGACTTTGGTACCTGCTCCGCCATCAACAACAATTTAATATCCAAAAATTTGGGACAAGATGATATTGTTGGACAATTTGAAAATGTATTTCGGTGTTCTATAACATAAATGCAATATTGTATTCTTAACGCTTTGCTTCACTTGTGTTGCATCAATGTGTCGATTCTCTGATAAATGCTGGACACATATGTTGAAGATTTGATCATATCGGAGAACTAATGCGATTAAGGATATAGAGTTTCTACTCCTAGCAGATGTAAGAGATGTTGCTTTCGAAAAATTATAAACCTTTTTAGTTTTTACAATGTACCAAAAGAATGACTGTAACCCGATTCTACAACAACAACAACAACAACAACAAACCCAGTGTATTCCCACCTAGTGGGGTCTGGGGGGGTAAGATGTACGCAGTCCATACCTCTATCTCTGAAGAAGTAGAAAGGCTGTTTCCGATAGACCCCCGGCTCAAGGCACGAGATACCACACAAACACATAGTAAAGCACAGAAGAAGATTACATAACATAAATACGGCACCCATAAGTAATATAAAACAGAGGGGAGCAGAGGAAAGCACACAGATTCGTAATGCAACATGGAACACGGAATCATAACAGGAATAAAACCCCCACCAAGTAATTCCCTACACTAGCGACCCAAACTGGCCCTAGTCCTCTGCCGTAATTCGCGTCCTCCAGACCTTCCTATCTAGGGTCAT
>NW_025870810.1:9843-18780 GCF_002878395.1 Capsicum annuum
ATATATACACACACAAGGTAAATCCCTTATTTGAAAAGAAATCACAAAAATTTCATATTAATTACTTATTTCTATCTTTTTTTACCTTTTTCTCTCTTCTACCCCTTACATCCCAATACTCCCATCTTTTGCTCATTTTTAGTCCGATATTTTCTTCATTATTGCACCCCATATTTCACGCTCAAATACAAGCGACGTGATTTGGGAGGTTTCAAATTTGTCAGTTATCACCTTCTTCATTAATTTTTGATTTTTTTCAACTTTACCAAATCAAAATTAGTTTCGAATTTTTTTGATTGCATGTATGTATATGAAATTATCTACTTTTGCAATGTCATACCAGTATGATAGTTGAATTTTTCATATTTTTTCATATATTACAAGTCAGACTTTGATTTTTTTTTTTTAGTTGCAAGTGCTTAATCAATAAAGTATACATTTTGTAATGGAGTCTGGTCCTAACTTTAGTTAGGACTTAGTTAGTTAGATAGTCAAGAATAAATTATTTCAGTTGTTGGTTTTGTTCCTGGTACTTTTGATTATGAAGAATTAATTTTCTAGAGAACCGATCCAAGAACCGAAATGACCCGATAACCATGAAGAAATTGAGGGAAGTTGCCTGTTCAAGTTCAAAGAAGTCAGCTTCAAAATCAAAAAGTAAGAAGAAGGTCAATGATTTAGGACGACCACATCTATCAAAGTTGTAGTTTTTATATTACTTGATTTAATTCAGTAAATGGGTAATTATACGTTGATAATCCTATTGTAGGATTGTACAGTAGAATTATAGTATAAATTACATTGATAGTTTAAAACGCATTCATTAAATCGGGTACACTATACATTAGTTTGAGTACATTATACTTTACAGTTGTAAACTTATACAATAGAATTATAATATGTTGTAAGACTATTGTTTTTATTTAATACAGTTGTGCTAACATTATACATTAGTTTATTTATTAGAATAATGTATAATATAATACTTTTGTTTTATATTTCATTGTACATATATAAGATGTATTATATTATATGTTACGAAGTTTATATTACATATAAGATGCCTTTTATGTATGAGGTTACATCATACAACTAGAAAGTCTAAATCATGTACAAGGTTATATTATGCCTTTGGTAAGATTATATTTATAATATGTATAAGGTGCTCATTTTATATTTATAATGTTACATTATACATTACGCAAGATTACAGTATAATATGTATAAGGTGAACATCTACATATGGAACTGTTGTATTATGTTATCTTTAATATGTATCAGTTTGTTGCTATGTTTTTATCTTTTAATTTGTGTTTTCTATTACTTTTTCAGAGCATGAAATATTGTATTGAAAGAGTCCTTTCTCACCCATTGCATATTGGTAGCTCATGTAATCGGAAATTTGGATAAGATCAAAAAAATTATTTTGGAGAAGAAATTATTGAGGCATTTGAAAATACAATCTTTGGGGTATTTCTCGACATGCCTTAGAGCAACTGGATAAATATCGCCTTCTGATGCTAGAAATCTAGCAGGACAAAGATGATGAGATTCATTTATGTGTACATGGTAATATCCTAAAATTTTTGATGCTTGAGTTTGCCATTATAATCGCTCTTAAATGTATCAGTAATATTGATAAATATATATATACTTCATTGCCCAAATAAACTTTGATGTCGAAGTATTTTCCCAACACTAAAGCTGAAATATCTAAGCAAGTAGGTTTACATTTTTATCCAATCTGGGAAGCGCCATCCGTTGATGAATGGTTATACAACGACGGTTCTTATGAAACACTGATTCAACGTGCGAAGATGGAAAACTTTGACAACTCTTAAGATGCGCTGAACATTACGATACTATACTTTGCTCATACATTCTTGTTTTCTCAATATCATGAATCACCGATTAGTTTATCCCACTTCCATATTATTAAGGATGATCGTTACAAACATTGTCATGGGGAAAGATTATATTTGACAAGTTGATGAACTCATGGTGACAAAATTTCTTCGTCGTAAAACAATGAATTCCATACGTACTCAATGTTTGGATGTTTGAGTGATATTTTGAAGTGGATAAAAAAATTACTTCCCATCAGAGAAACATCATCCCAAAGATATTCAACTGGTCTGTAGAGTGTGTGAGGCCTAAATATGAGTCTTTTATGGCTGAAATGTTCAGTAAGGTTGGTGTATATCCTTTTCTTTATTTTTTCAATTCATTTTCTTGAAGTTCTAATACTTTTTTTGGACATCACATTAACAGTTTGCTTACGAGAATTTACAACCTACATGTGAAGAAGTTCAGAGGTTGAATTTATCTTTTATTAAAGATTTTGAGATATGTGATCGACTCCCAACATCTGTCGCTACCACATCTACAGATCGCAAGTTGAAAAGGGCAGCTGATGAAGATCAGCAGTGTATTATTGCTGCAGCTGAAGATTTTGATGATTTCAGCACTATACCGCCGCGAAAAAATTCTGATTAAGGCTGATTTATCTTAAGCTTTATCAATTGAACAAGCATGTTAGAAAATAAAGACAGTGATGTTTGAAGAAGACAATCTAGGGGTGAAAGATGATGATATTTCTACACGTGCTCGTTCAGTAGGTGATGAATCAAGGTCTTTTTCAAAAATAAAGAGGCTTCAACAGATAAGGCATCATCTAAATTTGAATAAGGTTATCAAGGAAAATTTGTTGCATCTCTAGAGCGTGAACAAGTCAAGACTTTTCCGTCATCTTCCACAATGCCTAATGAGACTTCTAAGCTGAATTCAGATATGGATGAGATAAACTCTTACACCAAGTACTATGTAAGTTAACTTTCTTATTGATAATTTTATTTTAAAAAGATAAAGTTGTTACTAATATTTATTTTTGTGTACGTATTAAGATTGATAAAAAGATTGCTGACCTGGTAGCAGTAATATCAAATATATCTGTCAAGGTTGTGAAAGCTTTAAAGAAAGAATAAAATAAAGAAATAAAATAAAGAATCACTGATATAAATTTTTTTTACATTTAATTTTTTGTTACTTTGGTAAACTATTCATAAAATCGTATTGTTATTTTGTATAGGACGAAAAAATGATTGATAAAGAAGAAAATGGCGAAGAAGAATAAAAAATAGAACAGTCCAATCATAGAGGATTTTTCAGTATTTCTTTATAAATATATGTGTTTGTTACTATAAATCTGTCTTTCTTGCATTGGTAGACATTTTTTTTGTTCTTAAGCAAAATGAAGATGAGGACAAGGGTCCATTGACTGAAATCATAAATGATGATGCCGTTGAAATTCAACCCGTGGACACAGATATCCAAAAATGTATCAACACAAACACTGAATGTACAACAACAAGTAACATTCAAAGCCAACAAAAGGTATTTTGAAATTATAATTCCACATTTGTATGAGAGAACTGATATGTATGAAAGGGTTGTGTGTATATTAGAATCATAGTATTTTTTTATTTTTGTCTTTTGATCCTATATAAAAGGTTTTCCAACTAATTATACGTATTTATTTTATGTATGACACTTGCTTAATCAGTTAACTGTTATGTATTACTAATTTGAAGTAGCTAATTGTAGTAGAATACTATGTATGAGTCAACTTATACATATATGTGTTATTTATAAAAGTTTTTATACATATATCTATTACGTCTTACAGGGAATTTCTAAAGCTATATAACCAATTATACATTGAACTATTATGTTGGGGAGATTTGCAAGTTTTTAATAAATAATGTGTTTGCAACTGCATATACTTTTATATATATATATATATATATATATATATATATATATATATTGTATATTGGCATTTGGTGTTTTTAAGTACCAATGATTTACTATACATTTGAATATTTTGATTGTCCAATGAAAATTAATTCACTAAAAAAGAATTTACATCTGTAAAATAATTATGGGAAATCTGTTTGTTATCTATTTTTCATTTACTCTTCTTTGCACTCCATTTATCACTACATAACACATTATATCCATAAATGTAGGATGATTTCAGTGGAACAATAACAGTTTCAGTTTAAGACGCTGTTGATACACATTTATTTGGGTTGACAACACCATAAACTATGAAGCTACTGGATGTTGGTACTCCAAATACAATGATCGAGAGCCAATCGATGCTTTCGGATAGTCAGTTTTCATTTGATTTTTCAGATGCTCAAGTTCGGGATCGTGAACCCATGAAAGCACCAATAAAAAGGGATTGAAAGAAGTCCAGAATTTTTAGGTCATTATATCTAACAAAATTTGGTTCAAGCTCTAAGATTAAGGGTAATTCTAATAATGAAGAAAAACATAAGTATGCCTTCGAGGGTTGTGCCATTTCTCAAGAGTTGCCTAATGAATTGATGTTGGATTACTCTAAATGGATTGCAGTAGTTTTTTTTAAATATCATGCTGGCAAATAAGTAATTTGAAACCTTTTTTTTTTTAAAATAGTATGTCAACATAATTATATGTAATATTTGTACAGTGCTAATTGTACAAAAAATAGATCGACAATCACTACCTAAAAGATTATTTTGGACTAGGTTATCTAGAGTTGAACTTTGTCATTGAACATCCACAGTCAAAAAATTGGTTCTACATGATGTCGCAAACTAACACATGCTGGAACAACAAGGTAAGCTAAACTAACTTTCATTCAATTGTGTAAATAGGTATCCTAGACATAATGTTGTTGGAGTGTAAATACATTTTTTTACTGTATAAATTTCATATATGATGATATATATCATTACTTAAATCTGAAAAAATGAATGTACTGGTATCATACATAGAAAGCTAGGTATAATACATTTTCATACATATATAACATGCTGTTGTTGGAGTGTAAATCATATATACAACACTGGCATCATACATAGATAGTAAAGTATGATACATATAATTACATTGTTTTACTTATATCTAAAAAAGAAAATATTTGCATCATACATAGAAACTAAAATATAATACATTATCATACATGTAGAACAAGCTATTGTTAGAGTGTAATTCATACAAGTAACACTTACATAATATATAGAGAAAAATTTATAATACATTCTTTTATGTATAGTAAATGATGGAAGGATGTCACGATTCGAGGCTACCCCTTAGTCGCGACAATGGTGCTTACGGTCCTAAAAGATCAAAAGCTAACCCATGAGCGGGTACCTCCTATGAGCACTGAATAACAATAATAAAATACACATGCGCGGAATAACTAAATACACCACAAGGTTTTAAATACTAAAACATTTTTGAATCATAAGTCTGAAAACAACTGTCAGAAAATAATTGTCTGAAAATTGATAAAAGTAATAACAAATTGACTAACTGGCTGAAGTGTCCGAAAGCCTCTAAAACTGACTGAATAAGAGTTGATGGGACAAACCCCAACTAATTTCAACTGACTACTAAAATGAAAACTCTGAAATAAACATAATCGGTCTTCGAAATATTAGAACTCACCACTTTTGCTGCTACTGATACACTGGAATGTCTAAGTGTAGTCGGGATCCTGAGCATCCAAACCTATGATACGAGATATCATAGCGCAAAAAATGAGTATGCGATCACTACTTTGAATGTACTAGCATGCTAGATGAGGTTAGGCTGATAAGCATGGTTATGTGATGAGTAATAAATGACTGAATGAATAGCATGAGGTAACTGAATAACTGATATTAATGAGTGAATGCTGTAAAATCTGAGAATGCATAACCAAGCATATAATATGATTCTGAAATAGTCTGTAAACTAAAATACTAAAAATTGTTAACTGAATATCTGATAACTGTATGCTATGATCAATGCATGCCTAAATTGAATCATATTGAATATTGGATTGAGACTGTGGGAGGTATCAACTAACCGACTTAACCTAACCTAAGATAATCGGGGTCCAACCTGTAACCCCAGTTAGAAAGGTGTCAGTACCGTGCCACGGGTACTGACAATGGCTGTGTGAATCCACTAAACTAGTGTCCTGAAGGACTAAAGAGTCACTCTAATATGGAAGGAGTACTCATGAAATTCAAGCCAACCCTAAATTGAAAGGAAGATATCTTAACCTACACCAGCTATGTAGTTTTGTAACTCAGGGATTGCTACAAAGGGTCACACTATAACCTGGAAGGAATGCCCCCATCCTCGAGTTCGCTCAGAGCTGAATCCTACTCCAAACTAAGTCCCCAACACTTAGGTAAATGTTCAGGTTCTAAGCCTCTTATGCATGCGCTATGGGCTGAATTGAGCTAAGACTAATCTAGGGTATCATAATATCTCCCCTTTGGGAAAACTCATCCTCGAATAAGGCTAATTAAATTGAGACTACTGAGGAAACTAAAATCACATACTGAACATGCATAGCACATGGTTACATGACTGAGTATGAAACATGATATATAATTAAACTGATTTGTGAATACATGAACTGATAGAAAGATGATTATATCATTGGAACTGAGAATGCAAAAGAGATAATATAAGAAAAACTGTTACCTAAAATTGAGTCTGAGTTTACAGAGAAAAGATGAGGGTACTTGGTACGCATGTCTGCTTCTGCTTCCCAAGTGTCTCCCTTAACGGATTGATTTTGCCAAAGAACTTTGACCAAGAGAACTTCTTTGTTCCTCAGTCTGAGAATCTGATGATAAAAGATTTTAACTGGGATTTCCTCATAAGAAAGGCTGTCCCGAACTCCCATACTTTCTAAATGGACTACTACATATTGCTAATACACTTGTTTATCAACAAGACATGGAACACTGGATACACTGATGCCAAATTGGTAGGGAACTTAAGCTCTAGGCTACCTTTCCAAAACGACTTAAGATCCTGTAAGGGCCTATATATCGGGGACTAAGCTTCCCCTTTTTGCCAAATCTCTTCACTTCTTTAATGGTAGAGATCTTTAAACATATCAAATCTCTAACCTCAAACTCAAGATCTCTTCTCCTCACATTCGCATATAATTTATGTTGACTTTGGGTTGTCTTAAGCCTCTCCCTGATCAACTAAACCTTTTCCAATGCATTAAATACTGAATCTGGCCCTATTAATGTAGCCTCACCTAACTCAAACCAACAAATATAAGATCTACATCTCCTCCCTTAGAGCACCTCAAATGGAGCCATCTGAATATTGAAGTAATAACTATTATTGTAGGCAAACTAAATTAATGAAAAGTGATCATCCCAACTACTCTTAAAGTCGATAACATATGCTCTAAATATGTCCTCTAGGGTATGAATGGTATTTTCTACCTGACCATCTGTCTGAGGGTGAAAGGCTGTACTGAGATGAACTTGGGTACCAAGACCTTTCTAAAAAGCTTTCCAAAAGTGAGAGGTAAACTGAGTACCTCTATCTAAAATAATAGACAGCTGGACTCAATGTAACCTATCAAACTCTCTAATATAGATCTTGGAGTTATCCTCAACTTTATAGGAAGTATGAACTGGCATAAAATAGGCTTATTTGGTAATTCTGTCTACAAATAATCCATATCGAGTTATGCGGATGACACGAATGGGGCAACCCTATCATAAAATCCATGTTTACCTCTTCCTACTTACAAGTGGGAATGCTAAACTCCTATAAAGTGCCACTAGGCTTTTGGTGTTCAAACTTAACCTGCTGACAATTTGAGTACTTAGCTATTAACTCTACAATATCCCTCTTCATTCCACTCCACCAATAGATCTCCTCAAATCACGGTATATCTTAGTGGCCCCTGGGTGAATAGAGTATCGCGCACTATGCACTTCTACCAGGATTCTCTGTCTCAAACCATCATCACACAACACACACAACCTACACTAACACCACAACATACCATCTCCCCTATTTTGAGAAAACCTCTACCTTCTATTCTGTAGACGATTCGTTCAACTTAACAGGCTAGAATCCCTATCATGCTTCTTCTTCACTTCAGCAACCAAAGAAGATTCCAAACTTTTCTGAACCCATACACTACCCTCGACTGAATCCACCAACCAAACACATAATCTAGCAAACCAATGAACCTCCTTGAATAACTTCTTCTTCTCATCTTCTATATATGTAACACTACCCATAGAAAATCTACTGAAGGCATATGCCACAATATTGGCTTTGCCCGGATGATATAAAAAACTCATATCATAATCTTTCAACAATTCTGTAACGCCTAAAAAATCTGTCCCGAGATGTCACATGGTGCTTAGGACCATAAATGATCCCAAGATAACCCTTAATCTGGCATAACTCATAAGCAACTAAATAAAATGCATAAATCTACATAAAATCAGTGAAAGATAACTCTTTTCTGAATCTGATCAATACAAAACTTAATTCACATGATTACAACTCCACTTTTACAAAACAAAACTTAAACTGAAGTTTACATAACTGAATTTTACTGACATCTGTGAAGCCTCTATAGATAGCTAGGACACGAACCCAACTACCACTAATCAATACATAAGAGTAAGGAAGTAAAGAACATAAATAAATCTAACTGAAGACCCCGAAGTAGGAGGACTCATCATCTTACTGGCAGGAATCTACAACTGTCTGAATCTGAATGTGCATACTATATCTTGTACCTACATTATAAGACAATGTAGCACATAGACGTATATGTGGATCAGTACTTGGAGGATGTACTGAGCATATGGGGGTGAATGCATAAGTAAAATAATATCTCAATATCATCATAGTTTATAAAATCATGCATGCTAAATGTAAATGACTCACATAGCTTGAGTAATCTGAAAACTGAATCTCATAAATCAGGAATAGTAAAGCATATAGTATAAATCTCGTGATTCATTATAGTTAGTTCTAAAATCTTTTCTGTTCTAAAATTTGTAGTCTCTAAGCTTTAAAACTTTTAGGAGAAATACTCTATCTTAAGGAGATAAT
>NW_025870811.1:0-1606 GCF_002878395.1 Capsicum annuum
ACCCATTATTATGAGTCATATATAGAGACCTTTTTAGGTCTTATTTCAACATCCACAAAAGAGTTTTCAGCAGCCAAATATAGAGAAAGAGCGCAGATTTTCGCACTGAAATTTCAGTTATAGTAGCCAACTTTAAATTGTAATTTTCGCTTCATTTCTTGTCGACTGAACTGATTTTTGGACAGCTTGTTCTCTTATCTCAATCTTTTATTAGGAACCGATGGAGTTGGATTTGGCTACCAGTAGCTTTTGTTTTTCATTCGTGAACAGTAGCTTAATTTTTTGTGATTTTACTCATTTATTTTTCTAGTTTTGGTGTTGTGGTTTATGTATCGCCGTCTGTTGTTTTAAACTTGTTTGGTGGCTATTTTGAATGACTTTAATGTAACTTTTGGTAATTATAGTGGAGGTTTAGGTCCCATGATTTTTACTCTTTACATTGAAGGGTTTTTCACATAAATTTGGCTTTTTGTATGATTGGATCTATTCTTGTCTTTTCGTATTTTTTTGGTTGATTTATTTGGTGTCTTATCATTATTGTGCTTGGGTTTGTTTGTTTCCTCTTAGTTCAAATTGAAAATAAAAGTTTAAACTTGAGTATTCTTTCGCTGCTACCTTGTCGTACACCTTGATAATGCTCTTGCCTTTCCCAATAGGATAATCTTGTCTGATGTATTTGATCATTAAGAATGTTGAGCAACACTTCAGTATTTTCAGTTGATCTTGAGGGACTACACTGCCATGTGTTAATCTCTACATGAATACGATGAGCTTATAAAATATTCAAAATGTACGTCCTTACAAGGGAATATGTCTTTTATATAGGCATGAGATATATAGAGATTTTTAGAAAAGAAAAAACTACGAGAATAATAATGTTATTATTATTTTCATGAACTTAGAAACTAGTATAGTGCACTGAACTAGAATTAAAATTAGAAGATAAATTGACAGCTATGGTAAGAATAGAAAAAGAAAATGAAGAAATAAATAGAAAAAAGGAAATAGAAAAAATAAAACAATAAACTACAGAAGAAATACGAAAAATAGAAGAAACTAAAAATAGTAGGATTTCTGAATTAGAAAAAGAACTACAAATGCTAAAAGATTTGTATGAAAAAAGGCAGAAAGAAAAAGAAGAAAAAGATATAGAACAAAAATTATTAAATGAGATAAATCAATTTAAAGAAAAATTAAAAATAAATACAATAGATGTTGAAGAAACAGATAATTATGATTCAGAAAATAGTGAAATATATACACAAATCTTAACAAACACAAAAAATTTAGAAATCAATGAAAAACAAGAAGTAATTAATGAAGAAAACTTAAAAAATAGAAACACAGAAATAAATACCCTTGATAAAAAAGAAGATGAAAATATAATACCTAGAACATCAGAAATAAGAAAACCTACATATTATAAGAATAAGTTTAAAAGATATAATCTAAAGGATAAATATGACAAATGGACACCAAAATAAATAGTTAATAAAAATTATAACTTTGTAGACTTAAATTGTGTAATAGATATAGAAAAAATAATACAATTATGGATAGGATATATGACAAAACAATTATTAGATTATAATATAAATGTAACAGA
>NW_025870811.1:1706-1771 GCF_002878395.1 Capsicum annuum
TTTTACAACAATGGTATAGAAACCAATGTGAAAAATATAGAGAAGAAATAAAAATGGAAAAAATA
>NW_025870812.1:0-1930 GCF_002878395.1 Capsicum annuum
GAAAGATATTGTACCCCTTGAACTATGGCCAAAGTTGCTATGACACACTCCAACTTCACAGAGGTCCTATTACCCCCTGAACCCAATTTTAGCGTATTTTTGTCACCCTTTTGTGCTGACGTGACACCTTTATTACATAAAAATAGGGCCTACAATAATGGTGTCACGTCAGCTAAAAAGGGTGACAAATATATGCTAAAATTAAGTTCAAGGGGTAATAGGATTCCCGTGAAGCTGAAGTGTGTCGTAATAAATTTGACAATAATTTAGGGGTACTAGATGCTTTACTCGAATATATATACAAACAAGACTTTAAAGTGTTTCTTCAAATAGTCAAACATATATAGATAACTTTAAAGCATAAAAACAATTCTAAAGAAATATTACTTGTAATACTACATAGGGAAAAGGCTCAAATATGCCACTGAACTATCAGAAATGACTCATTTATGCCATCCGTTAAAAGTTGGGCTCATTCATGTCATCGGCGTAACAAACCTGGCCCATCCATGCCATTACTTTTAACATCCAGTTTTTAGAAAACAGTTTTGTCACGTGGCAGCATATTAGAGGTTCATATCATTTTTTAATTTTTATTTTATTTTTTTCATCCATTAAAAAGAATCCACCCAACTTTTTGATCCATTAAAAGTTAGTTTGATCTATGACGATTAGGTTAATAGTAGACTCAAAATTTTCATTAAAAGATTTTAAAATAACATAAAAATATATACGAAGAAATCAATGAACATATATATATATATATATATACATATATATATATATATATATAATATACATTAATTTAATTTATACTCCCACACAAATATATACTCCCATGTTATCTAACTTATCAAAAATATATTGGATTTACTTTTATTTTTATATATACCAACTGGCCTTAGACTATATTATACAAATTCCATGTCATCTTCATTTTATTCTTTCTTCTTAGATATTTTATTTCATTAAAGAGAAAAGAACAATAAAATTTTGGAATTAATCAATTCATTGAATTAAGTATATAATGAAATGATAAAGACTATACATACATAATACTTGTGAGTTGTAACTTGCATGCATGGCTTATATTTTTTTTTATTCAATTTCTAATTAGGATTGGACCACTTAAAATTAATTATATAAGGATATAAAACTATGAAGTCTCATCAATTTTTATGTAACTATATCATTATATCAAATTGTAATTTAAGAAAAACATAATTGTAATTTAGACAAATATTCTGCCTCCAATGATTAATGTTGATTGTCAAATACTTATCTTAATGTATGATTGTGTCAAAACATTAAACGACATATTAAAAAAGATGAAAGGGAGCAGTATAATGAGTGTTTGAGAGAACAATGTCCCACGTAAAAAGTAAAAAAGAAATGAAATTATTTATAAAATGTCGGATATTTAAGGTCCCTTAAAAAAAAAATGTCAATTTGGTTCAAAGCGAATGATAGCATACAATATTAAAAGTATTTTATGGTAACTAATTAGTACAATAATTGATATCAACGCCACTGTACTGAAATTTTTGCAGGATGGGTATGAGGATGATAGAGTGACGGCATGAGACATATTGTCTTATTGTCTTTGCTTGTCTATGGATCAATTTACTATATTTGACACAATTTTACGCCGCATACAACCAAAAAAAAAAAGTCGATGAGCTTGGTAACTATAAATACTCAAATGATATGAGGCGATACACAAATAATCTCAAAATTAACTCATTAATCAAGTAAAACTTAGTTCAAAGGGAAATGATCATATTATTGATTCGTATTGTAAACAGAGTCACACGTGAAAGCCAGAAAAGAAAAAAAAACTATTGATATGGGGCAATATACAAATAATCTCAAATTTTAAAATCATAGATCAAACTAATTTTTAATGGATCAAAAAGTTGGATGGATTCTT
>NW_025870813.1:0-622 GCF_002878395.1 Capsicum annuum
CATCAGATCTTATATCCGGAGACTTTTCTTTTTCTCGACCAAATTTCTGCAGTATTTATTTTTCATGATTAAGTCTTGAGTCTTAATGAGTAGATCAGAAACTCAGATGTTAGAATTTATGAAGAATCAACGAGGGGAAGGTCAATTTGGAAGATCTCGACCTACGTATAGTTATTGTAAAAGATTTGGACATACTCGTGGTGTATGCTATTCTCGACCTAAGTGTAGTTATTGTAATAGGCTTGGACATACTCGTGGAATATGCTATTCTTTTCATGGTTGAACACCTAAAAATTCTCATATTGCTCAGTCTAACACCACTGGTGATCAACGGGTATATTTATCTAACAAGGAATATAATGAGTATCTTCAGTATCAAGCAAGATAAGCATATATTTCTACTAGTAGCCTCAACTGCATAATCTTCTACCTTTGGATCATGGGTTGTGGACTCAGGTGCTTCTGACCATATTTCTGGTGACAAATCACTTCTGTTTGATATTGTTTATTCACAATCTCTTTTTGCTATTACTTTAGCTAATGGAATTCGAACAGAGCCAAAAGAAGTTGCACAAGCCAAACCTCTATCTTCTGTCACTCTAGACTTTGTTCTTGATGTCCC
>NW_025870813.1:722-1584 GCF_002878395.1 Capsicum annuum
CAAACGTTTAGGACATCTGAGTCTATCCAAGCTACAAAAGATGGTGCCTAGTTTGTGTAGTTTATCCATATTAGATTGTGAGTCATGTCAACTTGGGAAACACACCTGTGCTACATTTTCACGTAGTATTGAGAGTCGCTCAGAGTCTATTTTCTCATTAGTTCATTCTGATATTTGGGGTCCTAGTAGAGTCAGTTCACCCTTAGGATTTCGTTATTTTGTTTCTTTCATCGATGATTTTTCAAGATGTACTTGGGTTTATTTGATGAAAGATCGTTTCGAGTTTTTCTCTATATTCAAAGGTTTTTATGCTGAAATACAATCAATTTGGTGTTTCTATTTGTACTTTTCGTAGTGATAATGCCTTAGAATACTTATCCTCCCAGTTTCAGGAGCTTATGACTCATCAAGGAATCATTTACCAGATATCATGTCCATACACCCTCAGCAGAACGGTATAGCAGAAAGGAAAAATAAGAATCTCATTGAGACTGGCCGCACTCTTCTCATTGAATCCTATGTTCCGCTGCGTTTTTGGGGCGATGCAGTCCTCGCATTTTGCTATCTCATTAATAGAATGCCATCATCTTTGATCCAGAATCAGGTTCCCCATTCCATACTATTTCCTCAGTCATATCTCTACTCTATCCCCCCTCGTCTTTTTGGGAGCACATGTTTTGTTCATAACTTAACCCCAGGAAAAGATAAATTAGCCCCTCGTGCTCTCAAATGTGTCTTCCTTAGTTATTCTCATGTTAAAAAAGGGTATCAATGCTATTCACCTGATCTGGGTCGCTACTTTATATCTGCTGATGTCACATTCTTGGAATCTCAACCTTACTATACTCTTCTGATCATCTTA
>NW_025870814.1:0-3169 GCF_002878395.1 Capsicum annuum
ACTCCTTTCATGGGAGAGATCTTAAGATAGACATAGTCATTGACCTCAAACTCGAGATCCCTTCTACGAACATCTATATAGGACTTCTGTCAGCTCTGAGCAGCTCGGAGTCTCTCTCTGATCAACTAAACATTCTCTAAGGCGTCGAATACTAAGTCAGGACCTATGACTGAGGCCTCACTAACTTCGAACCAACCAATCGGAGATCTACATCTCCTACCATAGAGAGCTTCGAATGGAGCTATCTGAATACTAGAATGATAGCTATTATTGTATGCAAACTCACTCAAAGGCAAGTAGTCGTCATAACTTCCTTTGAAGTCAATTGCACACGCCCTTAGCATATCTTCAAGAGTCTGAATGGTCCTCTCTGCTTGACCATCTATCTAAGGATGAAATGTTGTGCTGAGATAGACTTGGGTACCGAGACCCTTTTGGAATGCTTTCCAAAAGTGAGAAGTGAACTGGGTACCTCAGTCTGAGATAATAGATAGTGAAACACCGTGTAATATGACTAACTCCCCGATATAGAGTTTGGCATAATCCTCAGTGGAATAAGAAGTACGAACAAGAAGGAAATAAGGTGACTTGGTCATTCTATCTATAATGACCCAGACTGAATCATGCTGATGAAGAGTTCTAGGCAAACCTATCACGAAGTCCATGTTAACTTTTTCCTACTTCCAAGTAGGAATGGTGAACTATTGCATGGAACCACTAGGTTTTTTATGCTCTATCTTAACCTGCTGACATGTAGGGCACTTAGCCACAAACTCTGCAACATCTCTCTTCATCCCACTCCACCAATAGATCTCCCGCATGTCACGGTATATCTTAGTAGCCCCTGGATGAATAGAGTATCGCGCACCATGTGCTTCTGCAAGAATTCACTGCATCAATTCATCTACACCTGGAACACATAAACGACCCTAACAATAAAGAACACCATCTTCCCCTTGGGAGAAAATCTCGACTTTCTAATTCTGAGTTGACTCTTTGAGCTTGAAAAGGCTAGGATCCCTGTCTTGTTTCTCTTTCACCTCAGAAACTAGAGATGATTCTGAACTGCTATGAACACATACACCACTCTCTGAAGAATCGACAAAGAGAACGCCTAGTCTGGCAAGCTGATGGATCTCCTGAGCCATCTTTTTCTTACTATCCTCAACGTGAGAAATACTACCCATGGAGAGTTGACTGAGAGCGTCGGCCACAATATTGGCCTTGCCCGGATGATAAAGAACACTCATGTCGTTATCTTTCAAGAGCTTTAACTACCTTCTCTGGTGAAGATTGAGATCTTTCTGGGAAAAGACATACTGGAGGCTCTTATGGTCTGTGAAGACATCTACATGAACTCCATAGAGATAATGCCTCCAAATCTTCAAGGCAAAAACTACCGCAGCTAACTCAACATCATGAGTAGGATAATTTTTCTCATGTGGCTTTAACTGTTTGGAGGCATCGGCTATGACCTTACCATGCAGCATGAGGACACAACCTAAACTCACTCTGGATGCATCACAATAGACTACAAAACCATCTGAACCATCTGGAATAGCTAAAACTAGAGCGGAGGAGAGTCGAGTCTTCAACTCTTGAAGCTCTTCTCGCATGAATCTGACCACTAAAATTTAATATTCTTCTGAGTCAACCTGGACATAGGAGATACAATAGAAGAAAATCCCTTGAAAAACCATCTGTAATATCCATCCAAACCCAAGAAACTCCTAATATCTAATGAAGATACGGGTCTGGGCCAATTTCTTACTGCCTTAGTTTTCTGAGAATCTACTCAAATGCCATCACTGAAAATAATATGGCCAAGGAATGCTACTGATCTTAGCCAAAATTCACACTTGCTGAACTTAGCGAATAACTGGTGATCCCTGAGAGTCTAAAGAACAATCCTGAGATGGTCTGTATGATCACGCTCTGTGCGAGAATAGACCAGAATATCATCTATAAAGACTATGACAAATATGTCCAAGTATTGCTTGAACACACGATTCATCAAGTCCATAAAAGCTACAGGGGGATTGGTAAGACCAAATGACATGACTAAAAATTCGAAGTGACCATACCGAGTTTGGAAAGTTGTCTTCGAAATATCATATTCTCTAACTCTAAGCTGATGATAGCCTGATATGAGGTCTATCTTGGAGAAGTAACTGGCACCCTAAAGTTGGTCGAATAGATCATCAATCCTGGGAAGAGGATATCTATTCTTGACCGTGACCTTGTTGAGTTAACGATAATCAATACACATCCTGAGAGAACCATCTTTCTTGCGCACGAATAATTCTGGCGCACCTCATGGGGAAACACTGGATCTGATGAATCCCTTATCTAAGAGATCCTTCAATTGATCTTTCAGTTCCTTGAGTTCTGCTGGAGCCATTCTGTATGGTGGAATAGAAATAGGTTGAGTATCCGGAAGAAGGTCTATGCTGAAGTCTATTTCCCTTTTGGGAGGAATGCCTGGAAGATCTTCAGGAAAGACATCTGAGCATTTATTAACAACAGAGACTGTTTGAAGGCTGGGAAATTCAGAACTAGAATCTTTAACATGCACGAGATGATACACATACCCCTTAGAAATCATTTTCCTTGCTCAAAGGTAGGAAATAAGTTGACCCCTAAACATTGAAATGCTACCCTTTCACTCTTGGACGAGCTTATTTGGGAACTAAAATTGAACTATCCTATTTCTGCAGTTGACTGTGGCATAGCAGGAATAAAGCCAATCCATGCCGAGAATGACATCAAAATCAGTCATCTCTAGCTCTACTAAATCTGCTGATGTGGATTTCAGAGATATCATAATCGGGCAGTTCCTGTATACCCGCCGGGCTATGATTTTACCCACTGGGGTAGAGACTGAGAAGGGCTCTGCTAGGACTTCGGGACTGATTCCAAAACTGCTTGCTATGTATGGAGTAACAAAAGATAAAGATGCACCTGGGTCTAGCAAAGCATAAACATAAACATGGAAAATCTATAACGTACCAATAAAGACATCAGAAGAATTTTCCTGATCCTGTCGGGACTGAAGAGCATAGAGTCTATTTGGGCGTTGCCCACTGGTAGTACTAGAAATTGCACCCTGCTGATTCAGACGACTGGACTGAGTTGTAGAATGATTTTGCTGACCCTGAAGACTTGACTG
>NW_025870815.1:0-817 GCF_002878395.1 Capsicum annuum
GAGGTCAATGACTATGTCTATCTTAAGATCTCTCCCATGAAAGGAGTGAAGAGGTTCATCAAGAAAGGGAAACTCAGTCCCCGGTATGTCGGTCCCTTCAGAATTCTTTTTTGCTTTGGCGAGGTAGCTTATGAGCTTGAGTTACCTTCAGATCTAGCCTTAATCCATCCATTCTTCCATGTCTCTTTGCTAAAGAAGTGTATAGTTGACCCAGCATTTGTTGTCCCTATTCAGAGCATCGAGATTTAGAACAGCCTCTCCTATGAAGAGATTCCAGTCGAAATCTTAGATTATCAGACTCGTAGATTGAGGAACAAAGAAGTCCCTCTAGTCAAGGTTCTTTGGAGAAATCAGTCTCTTGAGGGAGCTACTTGGGAAGCAGAAGCAGATATGTGTACCAAGTATCCTCACCTCTTCCCCGCCAATTCATATTAAGCTCAAGATAACAGTTCTCCTTAGGCTTATTAAGGTTCATTTTTATGTTTCCAGTATAAACTTGGTACCTATTAACCGTTTCATACTCAGTCATGCATTCATGTATCAGTTGTTCGTGCATCAGATATGCATGAGTTCAGTATGTTTAGTATGTCAGTCATGAGATCAATTTTCAGTTCTTCATGTTCAGTTCAGGTTCTATTGTCTTGTATCCCTTCTAAGTAAATTCTCATTCGAGGATGAATTTTCCCAAGGGGGAGATATAATAATACCCCGCATGTTTCTAATCCTGTGATTCATACTTGAGTACATGACTTACAATGAATATCCTAGTGATAGGATAGCTTATGATGCATTAAGAATGTTCATATGAGTCACTTAA
>NW_025870815.1:917-1413 GCF_002878395.1 Capsicum annuum
TCTCAGTAAATTCTCATTCGAGGATGAATGTTCCCAAGGGGGAGATATTATAATACCCCGCATGTTTCTAATCCTGTGATTCATACTTGAGTACATGACTTACAATGAATATCCTAGTGATAGGATAGCTTATGATGCATTAAGAATGTTCATATGAGTCACTTAAGGTAATGCAAGCTAAGAGTTTTTGAATCCATCAAGTTTTAGTATTTGATTTTGCATGGGTCATCTTTGAACTAGTATAACTTGATGTTAATGTGTTATTTTGGCTGATTTAGACCCACCAAATTGTATAGAATCAAATTATCTTTCCAACAATACCAATTTCACCTTAATCCAATACCCGAGCGAAAAGTTATGCCTATTTTCGTGAGAGACAGTAAGCATAGGCGATTGGCTAGGCGCCGCCTAACCCAAGAATAGGCGATTGGTTAGGCGCCGCCCAACCTATGCATAGGCGATTACTTGGGCGCCGCCTAAGCCAATTCCAAGTGTC
>NW_025870816.1:0-1432 GCF_002878395.1 Capsicum annuum
TATTGGAATGGCCCCGTTTAAAGCATTGTGTGGTAGAAGGTGTAGATCACCCATTGGTTGGTTTGAAGTTGGCGAGGCTGCCGTGACTGTACCGGATGCGGTGTTCGAGGCCATGGAGAAGGTTAAGTTAATTTGGGAAAGGTTGAAAATCGCCCAAAGTCGTCAAAAATCATACGCAGATGTAAGGAGAAAAGACCTTGAATTTGATATTGGTGATTTAGTGTACTTGAAAGTTTCACCCATGAAAGGGGTAAAGAGATTTAAGAAGAAAGGGAAACTAAGTCCCCGTTACATTGCTCCCTATAATATTGTGGATCGTATTGGGAAGGTAGCGTATAAGGTTGAATTGTCCACGGAGTTATCTAATGTCCATCCAGTTTTCCATGTTTCTATGCTTAAGAAGTCTATTAGTGATTCTGTTGTGATTGATCCTTCTGAAAGCTCGGGTATTCAAGATAGTCTTTCATATGAAGAGATTCCGGTTGAGGTTTCTGACTTTCAAGTTCGTAGGCTAAGAAACAAGGAAGTTCCTTTTGTTAAAGTTCTTTGGCGAAATCAATCCGTGGAGAGTGCTACTTGGGAAGCCGAAGCGGATATGCGCACCAAATATCCCCACCTCTTTCCTACGAATCCTGAGCATGTCAAAGGTATCGTTCTCTTTTGATTTAATCCTTATTGTTATGTTTATCTTGGCTTGTGTGTTTTCTACGATATCCAAAAAAAAAATCTAGACTGGAGTATATGCTTGGGCAAGATGATTTTTCTCTATATACTCATTTTCATAGTATTCTTTACCTACCTATCAACATTCGAGGACGAATGTTTCCAAGGGGGAGATGATGTGATGCCCCGAAAAAATTTTCCGTTAAGATCTAGGACGAAAATATGTTGAATTCTATTCTTTATCATGATTAATAATTTTTTTGTGAGGAATTTCTGAATATGCAACCTGTCATCGTGTAGAGCATCGAATAAGCTTTTTAACAATATGTGGATCATCCAAAACAGACACTCGAGCGATGAGTTATGATCATTCCGATCTAACCGTTAATAGTGGTGAACAGTAAATGTACAGGAAAAAAATACTGAGGCCATGTGAATTTTAGGGTCAACTTCAAACGATTATAACTCCTTATACATAATGATCTGGGTGAGCTACTATATATCAACAGAAATCTCTGAAAGTCCTCTTTCCAATGAAATTATTTTCATCTAATTTGACCATCGGAGCAAAAAGTTATGGTCAATCTACTTCAGCCTATCAAAATAATCCACCAAAGGACAGATTTGATATTATTTGATTTTTAAGGGTATTTTGGTCATTCCTACTCCAATCCATCTGGATAAACCATGGATTTTAGTCCATTAAGAGCATTCAATAGCTCATTTTTCTCCAAAATTTCCTAAGGCTCAAACCCCAATCCTACTACTC
>NW_025870817.1:0-327 GCF_002878395.1 Capsicum annuum
TCTAAATTATATTTGTTTCTTCTTTCAATTTTTAATAAAGAATGTTGTGATATTAATATTTCTTAACCATATTTCTAAGACTAGCTAATTAACTTATCTTGTATTTTGTTAGTTTTAAAATAGATTTTATTATTTTTATTTTATTTAAAATATTAATTAAAATAAAAAAAGAGAACCCTAAACTACCCAAACCACCCACAAGTCCCACTCTCACAAAACCTCTCCCCCATTTTCCCATAACACACACACGACAAACACACACACACACGACATAAACACATACATACACTAATTATATATAACACACACATGCACACAATACAGGAG
>NW_025870817.1:427-1047 GCF_002878395.1 Capsicum annuum
TTTTTGACACACTTGTGCTTAACATTCTCAAGTTGAGATGACGAAAGGCCATCATTCTACTTAACTAAATGTCATTAATCCCTTGTCAGCCCTTCGAGCCTTATTTACCTTTCCTTGCTTACCCTCTTTGGAGTCGACAAAAAAAAAATGCATAAAAAAAAAAAAAAGATAATGTGTTACCATTGAACTACGTTCGACCTGATTCCTAAATGGATATGTAGGCAGCCCTATCTTGGGGTTCGGTCCGACAAACAATTAAAAAAAAAAAATCTTAGTATTTAAAAAAAAAAAAATCTAAATTATATTTGTTTCTTCTTTCAATTTTTAATAAAGAATGTTGTGATATTAATATTTCTTAACCATATTTCTAAGACTAGCTAATTAACTTATCTTGTATTTTGTTAGTTTTAAAATAGATTTTATTATTTTTATTTTATTTAAAATATTAATTAAAATAAAAAAAGAGAACCCTAAACTACCCAAACCACCCACAAGTCCCACTCTCACAAAACCTCTCCCCCATTTTCCCATAACACACACACGACAAACACACACACACACGACATAAACACATACATACACTAATTATATATAACACACACATGCACACAATACAGGAG
>NW_025870818.1:0-815 GCF_002878395.1 Capsicum annuum
CTGGATGGAAAAATGACAGAAAAAGCTATCAATGCCGATTCAGTCAAAAGATATTATATTTGATACACTTGTGCTTAACATTCTCAAGTTGAGATGACGAAAGGCCATCATTCTACTAAACGTCATTAATTCATCGTCAGCCCTTCGAGCCTTATTTACCTTTCCTTGCTTACCCTCTTTGGAGTCAAAATAAATAAATAAATAAATAAATAAATAAATAAAAAATTAAAAAAAAAAATTAAAAAAAAAAAAAAAACGTTAGCATTGAACTACGTTCGACCTGATTCCTAAATGGATACGTAGGCAGCCCTATCTTGGGGTTCGGTCTGACAAAAAAAAAATTAAAAAAATTGAGATATACATCCTATTGTCACTTCTATATGGCTCTCAAGTTGTAACCTATCCTAAAAATCCTTTTTCCCTTGTCCATCAAAGACCTTCCAATCAATTTTTGAGAATGTCAAGCTTTGTGTGTTGTATATATAGATATCCGACCCAAAAAAAAAAACACTTCTTATTGGTGAAAACCTTCAGGGGCGCCATAAGACAACGATGAACGAGACAATCGAAATCAGAGAGGGCAATTGAGAAAATCCTAGAAGGAATGACTTTAGTCAGACAAAGTTTATCATGATAGAACAAAGATCAAGAAGGACGATTTGATTTGATTGAAAGATGCAGCCTAATTCGAGATTAGACAGTTTTGAAGGGTCAAATGTCTACTCCAAGTTGTATGTCATGCATTATTAAAGTCAATATACACCCCCAAATAAACTTTCTTACTTTACTAGTATAAATACTTCCTATTCAAACAT
>NW_025870818.1:915-1422 GCF_002878395.1 Capsicum annuum
CTGGATGGAAAAATGACAGAAAAAGCTATCAATGCCGATTCAGTCAAAAGATATTATATTTGATACACTTGTGCTTAACATTCTCAAGTTGAGATGACGAAAGGCCATCATTCTACTAAACGTCATTAATTCATCGTCAGCCCTTCGAGCCTTATTTACCTTTCCTTGCTTACCCTCTTTGGAGTCAAAATAAATAAATAAATAAATAAATAAATAAATAAAAAATTAAAAAAAAAAATTAAAAAAAAAAAAAAAACGTTAGCATTGAACTACGTTCGACCTGATTCCTAAATGGATACGTAGGCAGCCCTATCTTGGGGTTCGGTCTGACAAAAAAAAAATTAAAAAAATTGAGATATACATCCTATTGTCACTTCTATATGGCTCTCAAGTTGTAACCTATCCTAAAAATCCTTTTTCCCTTGTCCATCAAAGACCTTCCAATCAATTTTTGAGAATGTCAAGCTTTGTGTGTTGTATATATAGATATCCGACCCAAAAAAAAAA
>NW_025870819.1:0-300 GCF_002878395.1 Capsicum annuum
TATCAATTTTACAAATGTGATCAGAAACATATAGTTCTGTTAGGAAAAGGGAGGACTTTTTCCATGAGTAGTATAAAAAGGAATATTCTGGTGGTAATATTTTAACCGTAGGTCCGTGATGAGTCCACCACTGAACAAACCAGTTTGGAATGGGTTTTTCAAATACTTTAGAACAGATCTTTATGAACTAGGTGTGTTTGTGTTTGTAATTGTTATAATATAATACTTGAGTAATTATTATTATTATTATTATTATTATTAATAATAATAATAATAATAATAATAATAATAATAATAATA
>NW_025870819.1:400-3964 GCF_002878395.1 Capsicum annuum
ATCATCTACTGCTCAAAATTTATTCTACTAATTAATATTTGCACCAAATAAGTTCACTAAGTATAGATATCACATAACTCTATCCATGCAAGTATCAAGTTCTAAGGACTTGTGTCCTTTGAAAATTTCTTTTTTTTTAGTCGTTCCTAACAATGACCTCAAAAGGTGAAAGGCGGCGAGCAATGATCTGAAGGTTTAGTTTAAAATCACTAGCTAGTGTGAAAGGCGAAAGCAATGTTGTGTGCAATCAGGTGTAACCTATCGAAGTTCATCGAATCTTCATAAAGAGAAATAGGTAGGTTATTTTATGCATTTAAAAACTGAAAGAATTTGCGGAAAAAGGTAACACTATCTTGTATATACATTCGTTAAACATTTAAGTATGGTTTAAGTGCTATATATGTATTTTTTTTGAATTGTTTCGTAAAGTTACACAGTTAGTTAAGTGTGAATACTTAATTCAAATAAGTATTTATCAGAATTACCTAATATTTTTATTTTTCCTGAAATTTTTATTTGAATTTGCATGACTTTCAACCCATTTTATTAATTATTACACCCTTAAAAACGCGTACGAAAGTGCACTTTATCTCACAAGAGTAGTATGTTCCCTCAAACTTAAAATATATACACACAAAAGTGATCCTTTAAAAATTTAAATTTTCACATAAAATAACAAAAGAATTTTAAGTGAGTAATATTCAACACGTCTAGTTTGGGCAAACTTTTAAAAATTATTAGCGGGTCAATTTAAAATTATTTTTTCAATATCAAAATAATAATATGTATTTGATTAAAATTTTAAAAAGTACTCTTTTTAGCTTTTAAAAAACCACTTCGATGTACTGTTTAAAGTTACTCTTTTTTTCTTTATAAAAAATCTAGTCAAATACCTCATTAATAAAATTTTTACCATTAGTTATTGAGCGATTATTAAGTAACTAATCATATATGAAATTGTTCAAAAACCAAAAGAAGAAGATGTAGTTACATTTAATATGATAAAAATATGTCTACCTTTGTAGATTTAAAAAAAAAAACTATTTTTATATACTGTTCAAGAGTTACTATTTTCTTTATAAAAATTTGGTCAAAAACATCAATTAATTAAAAAATTTTCTATTAATTATTGAGAGCTTATTTAGTAACTAATCATAAATGAAACTTTTCAGAAAAAAGAAGAAGAGGGAGTAACATTTAATGTGATAATGAATATGTCAACTCTTTGTAGCTTTTAAAATAACTATTTTGTTGTGGTGTTTATAAAAATCTGGTCAAAACCCTCAATTAATAATAAAAAATTATTATTACTTCCTCCGTTTATCTTTATGTATCCACATTTAATTTCTATTGGCACAAAAATTAAAAAAATTAGTAAATGGAAGGGTAATTTTAGCATATCACCCTTTGAACGTATAAATTTAATATTTTTGAAAATACATAATGCATCATATTTAATGCTAACGGTAACGTTTGTAGTGTTCCATTTGTTGGAGTTCTCCGTGATGAAGTACTAAACAAGGCCTTCTTAGTTCTTAGTGATAAAATTAGGTGATGGAAGCCTTTTCACTTCATCTGACTTCATGTCGAAGTATATGGTCGAGAAGATTTATCTACAAATAGTGTCAAAGTATATGATCGTAGAAGCTCTATCTACAAATAGTTTGGCTAGCTTCTTCCTTACAAATAGTGTCGAAGTATATGATCGTAGAAGCTCTATCTACATATAGTTTGGCTAGCTTCTCCCTAATTATTCAGAGACCAAAATACACAACCTTTAGTACTAATTCCCATGGTAATGGTCTTACTGGACAAGAAAACTTATTTTTGATGTCCAAGAATTGTTAATCAATGAGTAAACAACATAAAACAAGTAATAGATCAATATAACTTTGTAATCATCGATACTAGAATCATAGCACAATCCATAAGCTGACACATATCGATGATCGTCATTGTAATACCAATGACTCTCAAGACACGAAAGTAAAGATTGAAAACAAAGTAAAGACGTAACGGGTATAAATAATAAAACTAGTCGATACATGATAAATAATCACAATTCACAGCCAACTACATTAGGATTGAGTCTAGTTGTTGTAACTGCTTTGGTACTTTTGGCCTTCATGTTATTAGGGATATAAAGTATCCAAACATGTTGAAATTCTCGGAATTTCCCACCAGCTTCTCTAAAATATTGTTTCCTAGGATTATATATAAAAAGTCGATAACAATTAACTCCTTGAAAGAGAATTTCATCACTTCGCGTGCAACACAATAGTACTCTATTATCTATAAAACTTTTGCAAGTAGCGTGCAAGTTGCATATGTTCAATAACAATTTCCAGCCATCTCGTTCCATGATCCATATGTCCAATCTTAGACTCTCGTTACTGCCGCCATATAAACAAAGGCAACTTTTGAAACTAGTCAAACGAATGCAGGTGTTCTCACCTACAAAATCTGGCATAGGAAGTTCTTTCGGTTCATCTGATTTCCCATCAAAGTATACGATTATAGAATTTGAGGTGATTAGGCGGGACATGGAACAGTTACAGCTTACCGAGGACATGACCCTAGATAGGAAGGTCTGGAAGACGCGAATTACGGCAGAGGATTAGGGCCTGTTCGGGTCGCTAATGTAGGGAGGTAATTGGTGGGGGTGTATTCCTGGTATGATTCCGTATTCAATGTTCTGTTCCGTGTTCCGTGTTCTATGTTTGTTACGAATCTGTGTGCTTTCCTCTGCTTTATATTCCTGCATTCCTGCTTTACTCTGTTTTATATTCCTTATGGCTGCAGTATCTATGTTATGTCATCTGCTTCTGTGCTGTACTATGTGTTTGTTTGATATCTCGTAACTTGAGCCGGGGGTCTTTCGGAAACAGCCTTTCTACTTCATCAGAGGTAGAGGTATGGACTGCGTACATCTTACCCCCCCCAGACCCCACAAAGTGGGAATACACTGGGTTTGTTGTTGTTGTTGTTGTTGTATAGTATGGCCAAAATACACAACCTCCGATACTAATGCCCTCAGACAAGGAAAAGTTTTGTACTAATGTTACTAAGTTGCTTTCTCTGTCCAACAACCGTTATTCTCAATAATTCCGCTTGTAGATAAATATAAGCTTGTAATCATCGACACTAGAATCATAACACAACCCACAACCACTTGGAACTTCGCGTTTGTCATTAAATTAAAATAAGGGCATGCAAGAGTTTGATATTCTTTGGTAGATGGATTCCACAAAACATATACTTTGTACGCCCCAGGGTTCTTTAAAAGCAACAAGCCATCACACGAGCACAAGATTATAGCTTTTCGAAATTTTTCTGGTGGAAAAACTTGCTTTGCTATCGTAACTAATTGGGAAGTTTCCAAGTCTCTAAACTCGAATTCATTAGTATAAAAATTAGAATAACATTTGTGTAACAATAGCTTTTCACGGCCCAACACTTTGCATTGATCGCGATGAGTTCTCCTGAATTCATCGTCAGAGATCATAACATTCCACGCCTTACAAACAGATTTGAAACGTAACAAAGATTTAACTGGTACCCTAG